>NC_141612.1:23367106-23528015 GCF_047967505.1 Dipteris shenzhenensis
TAAAGCTGTAAATGTTATAGGAGTTCCCTTGTCATCCCTTTCTATCTTAGTAACCTTTGCAACCCAAATTGGGCCACCTTGGTCATCCAACTCTGAACCTAGATCAGATGCCCAAACTGCAACAAATAGACCCTCTTCAATCTCATTAGATGGTATAAACTCTAGTAAGGGTTTGTCTCCCTTCCTGCCATAATATTTTCGAGGTAAAAGGCATTCCTCTGCTTCCTGCATATCTACTAACATATTTATATCCAAAGGAAAACTTGGTGACCTAGCTTGTTCCGGCCAAAACGATTCACAGTATTCAATGCTCATTAAGTTTTCTTGTCTTTCTAAAGATTGGATAAGTACTTCAGTTGATTTAATTGTCTCCAAATTCTTAGTTGATTGCTCAGGATATTTTTGCATCATACTTTAAAGATGTTTAATGAAGGCTTTCAAGCCTTTTATTTCATCTATGTCAAGTGATTTGTTTTTTGCAAGAACAAATCTAGTTTCCTCCAATGGAATTATTCGTTGTAATAAAGCATATGACTCACTCCATAAATGATCTCCATCTACTGAGTAGTGCTTCCATTGCATCACTGGAATATTGTTATGCATGTGAAACTGAAAGTAGTGTGGATTTGTGTGTCCTATTAGGGCATCATCTCCTGTTTGTAAATGTGGCTCTATGAATGCTCTCCAATCTACCATCCTCTCTAAGATAGCCACTTCTGATTCTTCCTTGCGAGAACCTCCAATTTTTTTCCCAATTTGAAATAGCATATCCTCCATTGTCAAAACATCCATTGCCTTCAACTCACCAGAGATAACACTGAAGATTTGATCTATGTCCATGTGTATGGCCGATAAGAAGAAAGCCAACTTCCACTTCTTCAAATATTTTCAAACCAACCAGCATAGAGCATAAAGCAAATATATATTTATTCTTGTTCTCTCTCCAACAATTATCAGCTTGTATTCGCAATGTGTTAGGTAAACATTCGTGAGCATCTCTGACCTTTCTTATTGCTTTCATGATTGATGTAACAACCTGGTTACTATCATGGTCATGCAAACTATCAATCCATACCTCACAAAAGATTTGGTATCCATGTACTAATACTCCACACAAGTGTGTTTTTAGTCCACGTTTGCCCTCCAATGCTGGTGTGATACGTCTATATCGTGGCAAAGTGGTTGTATTCTGGTCCATGCCATTAATGGTGATGCACATGGACTTATCGACATGTGAAATAGCTTCCTCTCTCCAAGAAGCATACAACTTTCGAGCATCCTACACATGACGTAAATGGATTGATCGCCATTTAATATATCTTCCTCGCTGCTGCTCACATTTACTATGTTCAATGGCATTTTTTAATTCATCACATGTCTTACATTTTGACATCCTTTGCTTTGATGGTGTCTTGACATGGCGAAAATCTCTATGCCAAATTTTATACAAGGTTGATCATGAAATCATGCTCTCATCTCTGTCTTGTAAAGTTTTATTGACGGTTTCTAGGACGACCTTCTTTGTCATTCCCATTGTTTGTTGAAGATGAGGCTGCGGTAATGCATGGTCTTCGAGAACTTGCTTTAATGTTGCAATTGCATTTATAGTGCTTCCATGGCATTTAAGCTTGTAGGTATTTCCATGAATTGTATGAACAACTTTTTCTTTCACCTCTGCCCAGATGGTCCAGTATTTGCCATGTGATAGTCCAGTTAACCATTGGTATCCTCGATTACAAATGGGTCTCCCATTAACCATGGGTTTCAATCTAGGTTTACAGTGTCCTGTGCTCAAATCTTGATTAGTGCCTTGATGAAGAAAGCATGAAAACTCTTGAAGAAGATAGTTATGTCTATTAGGCGCTGTCTTACTCCAAATACCAAGGCGTATGGCTGCACAATCATCTTTCCCAACTTTTCTAATGCAAAGTCTCTTGTAACAAACTCGCATAAGCATCCTTTCCATATTCTCCTCGGATAGCATTACATGTCTCTTTGGTTTTGGAATTGATGCCATGATTCTTCGCCTCTTCACACTCACATACTTTCTTTTTGTAAATAGTGTCTTGCGTTTTCTAGTTGTAAGACCATCAAATCCATTTCCCTTGAATCTTCATCTTTATAATCAAATGCTGTGTGGGCTTGAGAATTATTTGATACCTTATAATATCTTGGAAATGGCAATCTAGTAGACATGTTCATTGATGTCAATTTGTTGCCAATGCCTCTTGAATTTTGTGGTTGAACTGTTTCTCCTTCGTAACTCAAGATTCTCCCATCTATATTCTCTGGCATGCTAGCAACAATATTACGAACAACATGACAAGTCTCAGATTCTCTGCCCCTTTTGCCTTGTGTTCGAGTGGTAACATCATGATCATTGTCACTACTATCATTAATTCCTGTTATTGCATCACTTATCCCATCGATCTTTACGTGTATTTTTCTTTGTGGTCTATCTTATTATTCTCAACACAAGAGAAGTCTTCTATATCAGTAAGCATGTTTGAGTCACTTGCAACACAAGACAAGTCTTCTATACCAGTGAGCATGTTTAAGTCACTTGCAACACAGGACAAGTCTTCTATACCAGTGAGCCTGTTCGAGTCACTTGCAACACAGGACAAGTCTTCTATACCAGTGAGCCTGTTCGAGTCACTTGCAACACATGACAAGTCTTCTATACCAGTGAGCCTGTTCGAGTCACTTGCAACACAAGAAAAGTCTTCTATACCAGTGAGTATATTTGAGTCACTTGCAACACAAGAAACCTTTTCTACATCAACATCTGTTACTATAATGTCCTCAATACCTGTGAGCATGCCACTATGATACTCTTGATTACTACTATAGCTTCTTATCAATTTGGATTCCATTTGTGTTATAGCCTCTTTCTTCTGATAATATTCTGTTGTGTCTTCCATGACATTGAAGGAAATTGTCTTGGGCAAACTTGATTTCAAGGAAGCTAACCCCCATTTACAAGTACTATGAACTTGTAGTTGAGACGTAGTATTATGGATGTCTAAATGTGAAGTACTATCCATTGCATTTTGAATGACACCTGCACTAGTCAACTTAATTATCTCCACTATACAGAGAAAACTCTAAGCATAGCCCTTAAAGTTGCCAATTGCTAAAACTTCTCCGAAGCAAGATAACATCTCTACTTTTTCCCCCTTAAAATAAGTTTTCTTGATATCTTGAAAGTATGTCTTTGGAACAATTTCGCCTTGGTCCGAGAGTGTTCTGTGTGCTTGCATATCAAATATGTCACATTGTAAGAAATCTCCCAATGTTTCAAAGTCTCCATGTGGATATTTTAAATGTACTTCAGGATTTACAACGTTGGTGATTATCACTACACATCTTCTCTTACCACAACGTTGGAAATGACACACATTCATAGGATCAAGACTATGAATTCGTCCAAAAGCCACCACTTCATTCTTCTTATATAACACCACATCCATACCCTCTATTAGGGTGAATACCTGTTTTATGTACAAAAATAAATTAGCAACTCAAAGTGAACATAATAAATAATCATTAAGCTTATTATTACTTAATAACTTCTATATCAAAACTAGCAGAGAAGGCATTAAACCTAAATCCTACATCCTAAACTTTAAATAATTAATACCAAAACATCTTAACCACCGTAAATCCTAAACTTTAAACATTTAATTCCTAAACCCTAAATCCTAAACTCCTAAACAATAAATCCTAAACCTTAAACCCTAAACTCTAAATCCTAAACCCTAAATCTTAAATCCTAAACCCTAAACCCTAAACCCTAACCCTAAAATACAACCAAAATTTAATGAATTTTTTTAATTTGTGCAACAGGTTGGATATATCCCCCAACCTGTTTCTTATTTATGCAACAATTTGATATACAATTGGGGAATATATCCAACCTATTGCACAAGTCAAGAAAATTCTTGACTTGTGCAACAGGTTGGATATACCCCCCAACCTATTGCTCAAGGGTCACCCCAACCGAGGCCTGTTGTTGGATATATCCCCCAACCTGTTGCTTGAGCAATAGGTTGGGGGGTATATCCAATCTGTTGCACAAATCAAGAAAATTCCTTGATTTTTGCAATAGGTTGAGTGCACCATTAACCTATTCCACTTGCAATAGTTTGGGAGATATATCAAACCTATTGCACAAATTGAAAAAAATCATTAAATTTTGATTGTATTTTAGGGTTAGGGTTTAGGGTTAAGGATTTAGGGCTTAGGATTTAAGATTTAGTGTTTAGGGTTTCGTGTTTATGATTATGTTTTTAGGGTTAAGGGATTAGGATTTAGGATTTAGGGTTTAAAATCTAGGATTTAGGGTTTATGATTATTGTTTTAGGGTTTAGGATTTAGGATTTAGGTTTGAGGTTTTAGGATTTAGGGTTTAGTATATAAGATCATGAGCTTAGAGTCTAGAATCTAGGGTTTAGAATTGAAAATTAGGTTTTAGAATTTAAGTTATAGGGGTTAGGTTTTAAGGTTTAGGGATTATAACTGTTATATAAGTTTAAGAGCTTAGATTGTATAACCTAAGATTTAGGGAACTTTAGGATTTAAGATTTAAGGTATATAGACTATATAAAATATGCATTCCAAAGTATTTAGTTTAGATATATATAGACTATATGTTATATGCTTTCCAAAGTGTTTTGTTTATAGGTACGATCCTTTGCAAAGGCTTTACTTTAAGTAAGTATAAGTCTACCTAGTCAAAGTATCCTACTGATTAGGGACAAGCACATAGGCTAAAAGCACACCGATTCATATTTTCTTACATTCATGCTACATGGTGTATCAGAAGGTAACATAGGCTAAAAGCACACCGATTCATATTTTCTTACATTCATGCTGCATGGTGTATCAGAAGAAATGAAAAAGTATGTGATAAGAAATATTCAGAAGAAATATGTATTTAGGGTGTAAGATTTAAGGTATATAGACTATATAAAATATGCATTCCAAAGTATTTAGTTTAGATATATATAGACTATATGTTATATGCTTTCCAAAGTGTTTTGTTTATAGGTATGATCCTTTGCAAAGACTTTACTTTAAGTAAGTATAAGTCTACCTAGTCAAAGTATCCTACTGATTAGGGACAAGCACATAGGCTAAAAGCACACCGATTCATATTTTCTTACATTCATGCTACATGGTGTATCAGAAGGTACGATCCTTTGCAAAGGCTTTACTTTAAGTAATTATAAGTCTACCTAGTCAAAGTATCCTACTGATTAGGGACAAGTACATAGGCTAAAAGCACACCGATTCATATTTTCTTACATTCATGCTGCATGGTGTATCAGAAGAAATGAAAAAGTATGTGATAAGAAATATTCAGAAGAAATATGTATTCCATATCATGGATACCATGGATATCTGGTGGTTGCTAAAGTAAAAAAATGATATGGATGCAATGATACTATAGTTTTGTGCAAAGCCTTAAACTTTGTTTAAGGTTTTTGCAAAGTATTACACATAGTAATAAAGATAAGTAAGTATGCTAAACCTCTTCTAGATTCTATGGTTTTAAATACCTACCTTACAAATACATTATCTAATTTTTCATTCTTGAACTAACTAACAAGTATTATACACATGGAAGAAAAGCATACATGCTAAATGTAAGTGTGTAAATTTTAATATTTTCTTATTTTTTAAATTAATTCAATTCTTTGATTGACTACTTTTTAAAATTGAAAGGTTATTAGTATATAATCTACATAATTTTAAATGTTATTAATGTATAATATTAATAATTTATATATTTATTTAAATTTATATAATAATTAATTTATATTTATATTAGTTTTTAAGTTAATAATGTATAGAATAGCAATATATTCACTAATTCTTCATTGTTTTAAGAATAAGTATTATATAAAGCACATATGGTAGAAGACCTCCCTTTCAAGTTATATTTTTTTAATTAATGTATTTATATAATAATTATATAATATTTATATTAATTTATAGATTAATAATGTATATTTTTAGCAAAATTATATTTTAACATTAGTTAATAAAAATTTATTATATTATGAAGTAAAAATATTATAAATGGATTTCTTATATTAATAAAGTGTCGTGAGAAGAGTTTTTTGAAAAGATTTATGATTAAATTTTGTTTTGAAGTTATTGCATACGCAATAGGTAGGGAGGTTTGAGTGGTTTTGAGGTTGAGAGAGAAATTTGTAATAAAGCATCATGAGAAGAGTTTTTTGGAGAAATTTATGATTAAATTTTATTTTGAAGTTGTTGCATACGCAATAGGTAGGGAGGCTTAAGTGGTTTTGAGGTTGAGAGAGAAATGTGTAATAGATTGTTTTTTTTTTTTTAAAGAGTTTTTTGAAGAGATTTATGATTAAATTTTGTTTTGAAGTTGTTGCATACACAATAGGTAGGGAGGTTTGAGTGGTTTTGAGGTTGAGAGAGGAATTTGTAATAAATTGTTTTTTTTTTTGTTGAGGAGTTTTTTGGAGAGATTTATGATTAAATTTTGTTTTGAAGTTGTTGTGTACGCAATAGGTAGGGAGGTTTGAGTGGTTCTGAGGTTGAGAGAGAAATTTGTAATAGATTTTTTTTTTTTTTGAAAAATTGTTGCGTGCCCAATAGGCTAGGAGAGAAATTTCTGAAAATAGGTTGTGAGAGTTTGAGGTAAAGAGGAAAATTTGTGGGAAAAAAGATTTAATGCAAAAATGGTTTTTTGAAGTTGCATACACACAAGTTTTTGAGAAAAGAATCGGATTTGAAAAAAAACTCAAATTTACAAAAACTTGATTCTTAGAAGTTCTTGTGTATGCAATAGGTTAGAAATGAACTCACCTCTTGCAACATTTTGAAAATTTTTTACAATCCTACAACAGGTTGATGAGAAGAGAGAAGCGTGGAGTGTAAAAGAATGATCTTTGAATGAAAGAGAGAATGAAGAATGTTCTACTTATAGTGAACCTAAAAGAACTAAAAAAATCTTAAAAACTAAAAAAAGCTGACTTGACCTAAAAGCTACCCATTGCCTATAAAACTCTACTTCTCCTCATTCTCTCTCACAACTTTCCTGGAGCTCCACCACCTCTCCACCCAGGTACTCCCTCCCTCCCTCTCGTCTCTTCTCTCCTGCTTCCCATCCCCTCTCCTCCCACGCCCTCTCTCCCCTCCCTTCCCCTCTCCTCCCTCCCCTCCCTTGCCCTCCCCTCCCCCTCCCTTCCCCTCTCCTCCCTCTTCTTCTCCCGCTTCCTCTCTCCCCCTCCCTTCCCCTCTCCTCCTGCTTCTCCCCTCCCTCCTCCAGCTTCCTCTCCTCCCCTCCCCCTCCCTTCCCCTCTCCTCCCCCTTTCCCTTCCCCTCTCCTCCCTGCCCTCCCTTCCCCTCCCCTTCCCTGCCTCCCCCTCCCCGCTGGCCCCTCCCTTCCCCTCCTCTCCCTCCCCCTCCCCCTCCCTGCTGGCTCTTCCCCCTCCCTTCCCCTCCTCTCCCTCCCCCTCCCCCTCCCCGCCGGCCCCTCCCTTCCCTGCCCCCCCTCCCCGCTGGCCCCTCCCTCCCCGCCGTCCCTCCCTTCCCCTCCCCCTCCCCCTCCTCGCGGCCCCTCCCTCCCCTTCCCTACCGTCCCTCCCTTCCCCTTCCCTCCCCCTCCCCCTTGGCGAAGGGGGAGGGGGAGGGGTGCGGGGAAGGGGTAGGGGAGGGGAAGGGGGAGGGGCACGGGGAAGGGGCGGGGGCGGGGGCGGGGGCGGGGGACAGGAAGGGGGAGGGGCGCGGGGAGGGAAAGAGGGAGGGGCACAGGGAAGGGGCGGGGGCGGGGGAGGGCAAGGGGGAGGGGCACGAGGAGGGGAGGCAGGGGAGGGGGAGGGCTCGAGGAGGGGAGGCGGGGAGGGGGAGGGTGCGGGGAGGGGGGGTTAACCCCCTTACCTGTTGCGCATGCAATAGGTGGGGTGGGGGATTTCCCCCCACCCACCTGTTGCATGGCACGGGGAAGGGGCAGGGGAGGGGGAGGTAGAGGGGCACGGGGTGTAAGAAAATAATACGTCTATGCTCAACAGATAACAGGATATCGTACGCAAGAGAGAAAACAAGATAGTATAGAGAATCAAAATTTTGATTACTGTAGAACTGATACAATAGATGGCGCTGCCTCCCAACCGTGCACTCCTATGAAAGAAGCTTCAATGGAGTGCCAAAAACAGTAGAAGACGGAGGCTAGATGCTAAGGAATCAAGGTTGCTGTAGCCAGTGATGAAATGGGCTTCACGGGCTTGCTCTTATATAGCCACCAGTCGTAGTCGATTAGGCTCAATTGGGTGGCTGACCCAGTCCGCCCAAAACGGTCGACTAGGGGTCGGTACCAAAATAGGCCACCAACCATATGATAGAACCAGTGCGCAAAATAGAGCAACTGACCTACAGCCGCTGTTCAGCCCACAGCCATCCGAGATCATCTGAGGCTCCAAATGGGCCCCGTAACCTGAGAGTGGACTGCCCTGGGAAATGCTCCATCTACCCTCAATGCAGTCAATCAAGGGATGCCTTCCCACACTTGCATGTAGCCTAGTTGGCGGTGTGCCAACTCTATCTAAAGCCGTCCAGCCATTTGGTGTCCAAACCAAGACCTACTGGATATCCGAGCTACTCAAATGCCTTCTCCTCATATGGGGGGCTTACAAGTAGAGTTAGCTGGTTCCCGCGTAGTTACATGAGAGTGGAGCATTGATATCTAACACCCCCCCTCATCAATGTCCACCCGCAAGTGAACTTACTTTTTCGGCCCAATGCCAAGTCGATGAAGATGCCTCTCCAGCAAGTCTCTTCCAAGAGCCTTTGTGAAGATGTCCACAGCATTCTCTGTAGTCGGACAATACACCAAGTTGACCTCTCCATCCATGATGAGCTCACGTACAAAGTGATATTGAATCTCAATGTGTTTTGTGTGAGCATGGAACACCGGGTTCTTTGCAATCACCATGCAACTCTTATTGTCACATGATAACTGCGTAGGCTTGTTTTGCACTGCACCCATGTCCCCCAAAATCCTCCTCAACCACACTACCTTGCAAGAAGCAAAGCATGTAGATTTGTACTCGGCCTCGGTAGAAGAAAGAGCAACTATGGGTTGCTTCTTGCTGACCCATAACACAACTCCAGATCCAAGTGAGAAACAGTACCCTGTCATTGATCTCCTACTATCCACGTCTCCTGCCCACCAATCCGAGTCACAGAATCCGGTCAAGATGTTGCCCTTGGTATAGGTGATGCCATAATCAAGTGTGCCTTTGATGTATTTCAGCACCCGCATCCCTGCCCTCTAATGGTTCTCCCGAGGCTTATTGGAAAACCTGTTTAGTACACCAGTTGCAAAACTGATGTCCGGCCATGTGTTGCATAGGTAAATCAAGCTGCCCACAAGTCTTCTATACTGCGCTTCGTCCACCAGTGGTGATGAATCCTTGCTTGAGAGCTTCACATCAACCTCCATAGGGGTACCAACTGTCTTGCACTCAGCCATGCCAAATGCCTTCAGTATCTCTCCAGCATACTTCAGTTGTGAAATGAAGATCTATTTCAGCTCCTGCCAAACTTCAATCCCCAAACAAAAATGCATCAGTCCGAGGTCTGTCATTTCAGACTCTCTTCCTAGCAAATGCTTCGTCTGCGAGATCTTCTCTTCATGGTTCCTTGTTATGACAAGGTCGCCCACATAAAGGACCATGATCATACACCTGCATCCTTCTCTGAAGATATACAAATTTGCATCAGATGGGCTCCTCGTGAACCCGTTTTGTAGAAAGTAGGCATCAATTCATTGGTACCATGCTCGTGGGGCCTATTTCAGCCCGTAAAGTGCCTTCTTCAATTTGCAGACTTTACCTTCTAAACTGGGGATCTCAAAACTTGGTGGTTGTTCCACGTATACCTCCTCCTTGAGATCTCCATTCAAAAAGATGGATTTCACATCCATCTGAAACATGGGCCAACTTCCCTGGGCACCTAAAGCCAAAACACTGCGAATTGTGGTTAGTCGAGCTGTGGGAGCAAAAGTATTTTGATAATCAAAACCATGTACCTGTGCAAATCCTTTTGCCACGAGCCGAGCCTTGTACTTATCCAACGTGCCGTCGGACTTGTACTTGGTCTTGTACACCCACTTAGTTCCGATTACCTTGCGTTTTGGTGGCCGATCCATAGGGTCCCAAGTGTTGTTCTTCATTATGGAGCCATACTCCGACTGCATAGCCTCCATCCACCTATCATCGCCCTGTGCCTCTTCAAGACACTTGGGTTCATCAGCACGGATCACTTCTGTCATCAAAGCATAGTTGACCAAGTATTCCTGCGCCCTTCTTTGCTCCTCTAATCTCTTGGACCGACGGTGTTCGGATGGTTCCTCCTCAATGGTTGGAGGTTCTCTGTCGTCCAAAAGCTACTTTATCCACTTCGGGAATGGCCATTGCCATTGTGGTTCTACAGGCTCTTCTTCATCTTCTTTGTCTTGAATCCTCCCAAGCACCGTTGGGGGAGTTCGGTCTACTGTTGGTGGCAGTACTGGATGGATATCCTGGTCCTGGTTGTCTAGGAAGGAAGCATCCTCCTCCAATTGATGTGGCTGTTCTAAGAAGACCACATCGCGACTTACAATTACCTTCTTGGTAACAGGGTTATAGAGATGGTAACCCTTTGCCTCTTCACTGTAGCCCAAGAAAATACACCTCCAGCTCTTCGGTTCCCATTTGGTCCTGGTAGCATCAGGGACGCACAAAACAGTCACATCCAAAAACTCTAAAATGTGCAGCTGAAGGTTTCTTACCAGAAAAGGCCTGCAGTGGAGTCATCCCATTCACATCCTTCGTGTAGCTACGATTGAGAATGTAAACTGTAGTGTTACGTGCTTCAGCCCAGAAAGTCTTTGGCAAATCTTTCCCTTTCATCATACTCCGGCCCATTTCGCAGATGACACGCATCTTGCGTTCTGCTACTCCATTTTGTTGTGATGTATGTGGCGGGGGTTTTTGCCTCTTGATTCCGTGACTTTTGCAGTAACTTTCGAATTCAGTCGATGTGAACTCTCCACCTCTGTCTGATCTTAGCTTCTTCACCTTCCTCCCCGATTCTTTCTCGACCATTACACGCCATTCCTTGAACCTACTAAAAGCCTCGTCGTTCGTCTTCAGGAAGTATATCCATATCCTTCTACTGTAGTCGTCGATTAGCATCATGAAGTAGAAGGAACCACCCAAAGCTTCTGTCCCCATCTTTCCGCAGAGGTCCGTGTGAACGAGCTCTAGAGGAGCCTTTGCCCTGCTGGCCTCTTTAGGAAAGGGTTGCCAATGCTACTTGCCCATCATGCAAGCTTTACATACATCGGGCAGATCTGAAATTTCTGGTAGGTCTGCAATCATTCCACTTTTATGCATCTCCTTCAAAGAACGAAGGTTTAGATGACCAAACCTCTCATGCCATAGCTTAGTGTTCTTCACATCCGCTCGAGCACTGAAAGCTGAGAGTTCGTAGATGTTGTTGCGTCGTGTACCTTTACCAATGACCTTTCCTTGAAGATCTAGGATCTGTGCACCATTCTTATCGAATTGAACTTTGAGGTCCCGATCCGTGATCACAAAAATGGACGACAAGTTCCTCTTGATATCTGGCACATAAAGAACATCGGACAACTGTTTTACAACTCCATCTGACTTGAGAGCAATCGTACCTTTTCCTTTTGCTGGACATTTTGCATCATTGCCGACTGCTACCATGATGTCATTCCCTACCAGCTGTAGAGAGATATACCAATCCTTCCGACCGGTCATGTGGCGCGATGCACCACTGTCAATGATCCACGGTTCATCTGCAGGTACATGAACTACCTCCGTGCAAATCTCCTCAATTGCGATGAACAGCTCTATTGGTATTATGGGGGTTAAAGGTCACTGTGCCTTTACCCCGGTTATGTACAATACTCAAACACATATATAAATGAATGAAAAAGAAGATTAGGGTGTTCTGCACCCACCAAAACTTGTGTGGCTCTCTGTTTCTCTCTCTCCCTCTTCCGTTCTTGCTTCCGTTGAGAGCACTCTCAATTGGTATCAGAGCCTGGGTGATCTAGCTGAGCGTGTGTGAATGCTTGAAGCTCAGCAGCTCTGTGGGAGGAATGAGAAGCTTTATGGGAAGCTTTGTGGGTGACTTTACTTACATCCGAGTGTGCAGAGACCTTGGAGGAACCTTTGGAAAAGTCACTTTGGTTTTGCGAAGTAGTTTTGAGAGCCTGTTAAGTGTTTTTAAAGAAAAAGTCGTTTTTTGAGCTTTTCCCTATTCCATTCGATGACAGAGACTCCATATTGACTTGTAGAGGCAGCTATTGCTTGCTTTTGGTGTCCACTTCACTTCAGGAGCTTGGACACACCTTCATTCTTGAATCTGGGATCAGTTCATTGGATTTCTGATTCACTGTGTCAATTTTCACGTTTTTTTGCCCAGGTGTTGGAACTCAAGTTTGGAGCAACCATTTGCAGATCTGTCAGTTCGAGTGGACTCAAGAGGTCCTAAAACTTCTATGTTGCTCATCATTCGCACTCCGGTGGAGTTTACAAATAGCTCTGTTTCCAAAAACGTTTTTCAGTCCGTGTGTTGGACCCAGTGATTGAGACCACGATTTCCAAAATCGTCTGTCGCATTGTGTTCCGGACGCCCAAAAACCCCTACCTGTCAGTTCTTACATGATTCAGTGGAGGATTTTCAGAGTTATAGATCTCTGTATATTCGATTTTGTCTCTCTATTATGCATTTTTCATTCTAGGGTTTTGAAACCTTAGATTTATGCCACATGGCAGTGGATAAGTGTTGACTCCCATTTCTCACTCATCGATTGGGATTTTGGAGTTCCGTTAGAAGAGAGATATTTGTAGATTTTCTTGCTAAGTCCGATTATGCAATGGCGCCCATGTTTTGAGGCATCTCAGGTTCTATTTTCAGTAGCGGTCATTACCGTGGGACTATGATTTCTTGAGCATACCTTATGCAGATCACTCTGGTTGCAGTGTTGTGCACTCATTCGTGGTGTGCATTGGGTTGCAGTAAATGATTTATAGGCCATTTGGATGCATTGCGATCCTTATTGGATGTGCTGAAGGCCCAAATTGCCTTGTGGAATGCTATTTTTATGGATGCTTTGCACATGGATGCTATTTTATGCTGAGGGACACCTTTGACACATTGCAGGTGATGCACAGATAGTGCTATGCTCTCTTGGATGAGATATTATTAATGCATATGCCAGTGGACGGTGTTTATGCTTGAGTCATTTGGCACTTATTGGCATTTTGGATTGCCATTGCAGTTGGCATTTTCTTTTGGGCCAAATTTGCTCATATGGATGCATAGTATATGCACATGAGTTAGATGCTTTGAGACATGAGTTTTGGTGATATTTCACTCTATTATGGCATACACATTTGGGTGCACCTGGTATTTGGTGTGATTCTCTCTTGTAGACACTAGCATTTGGGATTTTTGCTTCATTTGCATCATGGCATCCTCTTCCATGTCTAAAAAGGAGTTTTTTAGCATTAAAAAATTTGATGGGACAAACTTTTCTTTGTGGAAAGAACAAATAAGGGATGTGCTTATTTAAAAGAAGCAGATTAAACCCTTGGCAGGGATTGAACCTAAGCCATCAAATATGTCTGAGGATGATTGGAATGAGTTGGATGCATCACTTACTCATTTTGGCTTCTTAGATGCATGGATCAGAGGGGTGTCATCCCTCTACAAATCACCCCATAGCCACGTTCTTATTGGTGGAGTCAAAGGAGACATGTTTGAGATTAACAGATCACAGTCCCCGTCAGGGATGCCCCCTAGTCCTCTTTTTATTCCTTTTTGTGGGGCTGAGGCTATGATCTATTACATTAAAGCTCAAGCTAGAAGCATAGGGCTTAGGATTCCTTTGAGGTAGGAGGATGAGCTCTTAGACAATGAGTTGGTAGATGACACGACTGTATTTTTGGATGCCCCACTCCACAGACACTGAATTCATTCAGAATAGAATTGAATTTTTTTACATTGCGGCAAGTGCACACATTAATTGGAACAAATCCAATGGCTTTTGGATCAGTGATGAGGACACTGCAGTCTGGGGGATTGACACCATCAGATATCTGGGATGCTAAGTTGGGTTGTGCAATCTCTTCGGCATAGCCGTTCACTCCAGTGTTGGAGAGTATAAGGAGGAAACTCATATTTTGGAGTTCATCTAGACTTGACCTTGCATTCAGAGTTGTGGTTATGAACCAAGTATTGTTGGCCACTACTTGGTTTGTTTGCTCATGTTGATGCAAATCTAGAGGTTGTATCGCTCGGCTCATGAGACCTATTAGGAAGTTCCTATGGACGGTTTAGATGGCGCCTCAGATATTGTAGCCAGGGTGGCTTGGGAGACCCTCATTCTCCCCATAGGAGAAGGGGATCTCAATATTATTGACCCAAGTTTGTAATGTATGGCCTTGCTCTACAAGTTTGTAGTATGTGGATTGATGCCTGGACAGGAGCCCTGGAAGGATTTTTTCTCACGCAACATTCAGTCTTGCACCCCTTATCATGGGGGAGATTGGTTGGATAGTTACTTCAACCCATCTCAAATCGCCCCCTTCCCCTCTCATGGTTGCTATTCTGAAAGCATGGGGCTACTTCAGAAACACACTTTGCAGAGTTCCACCCACTTCTTGTGAAGAGATTCAAAGGCAGCCACTCATGTGGAATGATTCGATTTTGTATCATCATGGCAGGCCACTTGGAGTGTCACATTATATGCAATGGTCTAGATGGGAGAGGAGACCTACCTCGACTATAGGCACTTGGTAGGCCTTTATGAGACTTCTAGAGGATCAGAGACTTTTAGCAGTTGGCCACCTCAGAGGGAGTGCACTCAAGATATAGCAAAATTAGGCAACCATTCTGCCAGAGATTGACACAAATGACATGCCGCTTATAGAGTCCACTTGGTGGGGAGCATTCTCAGGGATGGGGGCATTTAGTTTTACAGATCATTGCATTGAATTTGCACATGAGGATACCCTTGTCTTTGATGTTTAATCGAGAGGAGGAGTTATCAGATCTTATAATGATGTTCTTTTGGAGGTTGCATTTCATGCTGTTAGAAATGCAAGATTCATGGAGTGGGGCAGGGATTTATAGTGGTATCTTGACCTTGATCCTATTCTCCTTGCGATGGGGTTTTGGAGACTCTGGCTGTATGGTGGTTCCCCTACAAGGTTCTTGCATTGGGACCCAGGGGAGTGGGAATTGATTGATGAGGGGCACTGAGAGAAGAGCTTTCCCTTCTTTTGCTACACAGTTAGAAATGCCCAGAGGTTTCAGCTCAGTAGTAGAAGTTATAGGCCCTAGGCTCTAGAAATCCCTCAGGAATAGAAATATCTCTTTTCTTTTGGCTTTTTATTCATGGAGGGATTGCAGTGAACCTGTGGAGATCTAGGTTCGGGACTGACCCTACTTGTCCTTGTTGTCACATGGCAGTTGAGTCAGTATAGCATTGCCTTTGGGAGTGCAGATAGACGAGGATGATTTGGAAATGTGTTGCTAGGATTTTCAACATCTTTCATACAGCACCTTTCTATATGACCTGGGGTTCAGTGGCTTGGTTATCTCTTACTGGCCCTCAGGTCTTTTTTGAGGGACATGATCTAGATCCCCAACTTTCATTATACGACGACACTCAATGGAGTCATGTTCCCCTCACTCCTTTTAGAGCTGCTCATGCCTCAGTAGACACATCTTGGGATATTTTGGCTAGCATTCCAGCTTGGCATATTTGGAGAGCTAGGTGTACAGCGGTGATGGAGGGTATCCAAGTTCACCCTTCCCAGACTATGGCCAGTATTTGGACTGACACAGTACACACTCTGATGGCCATTTGGGCAAGCATCCAGGGATCCTCCAAAGCAGCCACTATTGCGAGGAGAGTTACTTTTTTCAGAGTTTGGAGGGGATCTCCTTTCTTCTCTGAGTTTCCTTCAGGGTTGAGATGGCATTTTCAACCTCCGCCTTATTAGCTCACTTTGAGCTGTTTTTTCCTCATGCATTGCATGATGTACTCTGGCATTTGAGCTTGCTCTCGTGGTTTTCATTCATACTTAATGAAGTAATTTTCTTGAAAAAAAAAAGATGCGTACTTGTCCTTGTGGAGCAGAGGATATGGAGCTTATGCAGATGGATGTCAAGACAACTTTCTTGCATGGGGATCTACATGAGGAAATTTACATGGTATAGCCGGAAGACTTTGAAGAAAAGGGAAACGAACATTTAGTTTGAAAGATGAAAAATATGAAAAAGAGCCTCTATGGCCTTAACCGAGCACCTAGAGAGTGGTATCAAAAGTTTTATGCTTTCATTCGGTCCCAGGGTTTCAAAATAAGTGAGATTGATCATTGCCTCTATACTAAAAGGGCTAAGGATAATAGCTTGATACTCCTGGCACTTTATGTATATGATATGGTATTGGCTAGCAAGAACACTTATGAGCTAAATGCATTGAAGGACAAGTTTCATGAAGGGTTTGGGACCTGCATGTCATATTCTTGATATGCGCATCACGCATGATTGGAGTAGGAAACTCCTTTGGCTTTCATAGAAGGAGTATGTTACAAAAGTGTTGCAGTGTTTCAATATACAAGGGGGGAAGGCAGCAAGTACTCCATTGCCTCCATATGTGAAACTAAGTCAGGAAGATAGTTCCAAATTAGATGAGAAGAGGGCCATGATGGCCAAGGTTCCTTATGCATCAGCGGTTGGGAGTCTTATGTATGCTATGATAGCTACTAAACCGAATATTGCATTTGCAGTGGAAGTTGTTAGTCGGTATATGGCTAATCCAAGAAAGAGGCATTGGGAGGTAGTTAAGTGCAGCATGAGGTAAATTAAGGGTACCAAGGAGATGTGCATTGTATTTGGCAGAGGAGAGATGCATGTACTTGGGTACACACATTCAGACTATGCAGGGCATGTGGATAGTAGGAGATCCACTTCTAGTTATGTGTTCACCTTTGTAGGTTATTCAATGTCGTGGATGTCTCGCACACAGAAGTGCATTGCTCTGTCTTCCATAGAGGTGGAGTATGTTGCAACCATAGAGGGTGCAAGGAGACCATATGGCTTGATCAACTAGTGGGAGATTTGGGCATTCATACATGTGTAATGACATTGCATAGTGATTCCATGAGTGCTATTTAGCTAGCATGAAATTTGATTTTTCATGCAAACACCAAACAATTTGAGTTTGAATACCATTTCATCAGGGAGGTACTTGAGGACAAGCGCATAGAGATTGTCAAGGTTCATACAAATGATAACCCTACATATATCCTGATGAAGAGTCTACTGAGTCAGCTTTAGTATTGTCATGTATTGATGACCATTGGAAAGTATTGGCCTTTAAGTGGGAGGTAGTGGGGGTTGAAGGCCACTATGCCTTAACCCTGGTTATGTACCATACTCAAACACACACACATATATATATATGGATGATGTAGAATATTAGGGTGTTCTGCACCTAGCAAAACTTGTGTGGCTCTCTTTTGGATCCCTCTCTCTCTCTCTCACCCTCTTCTGTTCCATTTCCATTGTTTATATCTCTCCCTTTCTGGCATTTTCATCCTTTGTAGCATAACAAGACATTGCTTTATGTTTTGGCTTTTCACATATTTTGCATAAGCAAGCCATGAGAGGCTCTAACCCAGGTATTGGGTAGTGTCTTCTCTCTTACAAGGCTTAGAATAACAACTGAAATGCTTCAAAATATAAGCATTTAATGTAGCAAAGTCTTGTGACCAAATTTCAAACAATGATGCTTTCACTTACATGCTTCATAGAAGTGGCTAAAATGAATACTTTCCAATCAAAACCAGGTCTAGCAATTCAAAACAAAACTGAACCACACTTGTACTAAAGTTATTGAAAGTTTCAAAAAACTAGAAATGCTAGAGTAGCATTTTATGTAGCATCATCTTCAAAAACTTGTCCAAAACTGTCAAAACCAAAAGGCTGAACTTGGAGGGCTTGTAGTTCACTCTTCAAAGCAAGGAAAAGAGGGCTTTCTGAAGCAAAAAAAAGCTCATATACCAGAGAGGGTCCAGCACAGAGGTTGGACGAAATGGTGCGCACTTTTGCCCGGGAGAGTTGCTACAGGCTGAAACTGAGTTTTGACGATTTCTCCCTCGTTACTAAAGCAAATGACCTGAAAAATGGCTCAAAATCTTCGTCTTGAGGTCGCCCATCTACTCCTAAGAGGGCTCAGGCAATGGCAGAGCAGGCAGGGAGTATTGAGCAATAGAAGAAATTCGCTATTTGGAGAATGGCAGCCACCACAGACGTTTTTTCTTCAATTGCTTGTAGGTGGAAGTTCGCCCATACTAGAGGAGTTTCCAGCTCAGAGGGTTTGGGCAATGGTTATTTGTAGGTGGAGAACCAAGCTCTCAAAGATTTTGGGAAGAAAGAGGAAAATGGAGAAGAAGAAGATGAAGAAGAAGATGATGATGTGGCAGAAATGGGCTCAAGGGGGATCAAATGGCTCTGATACCATGTTGGAAGGCTGAAAGGAAAGGAAAGAGTGGACACAAACTCAGAATACTTGCATTACTTGCTTGTAGAATGAAGAAGAGTGAGGTCCTTAAGTAGGCACCTCATACATGCTCACTGACATCACTGATGACTTCAGAGCTCCACAATCATCTCCTCAATCTGCTCCTAGATTCTCTCAATCATCCTATGTGGCTCTTCCACCACCTAACTGTGCCTCTCGCACTCACACATAGAAACATAAGGTGTGCCTGAGGCATACGCCTTGAGATATCCCAACAATAACACCCCTAGCAGCGTGTTTTTTTATGGATGTGCATGACACTAAGGCAAAAATGGTATTTAATGCTCGATCGACCATGCAAAGCATATCCGATGGGCACAATACTTTTCCTAGGCCTTAACCTAGGTGGTATTGAAATGTTCTCAAAGAGGCACACCCATCCGATAAGTACTTGGTTAGATAACATACCTAAGGGCGTGTTTTTTTGCGAATGTGCATATCACTATTGGAAAAACATTGTATAATGCATAATCGACCATGCAGAGCATATCCGATGGTGACAATACTTTGCACACATCTCAAACTAGTTAAAACAGACTTGTGTGCAAAGTGGATCCCCCATCCGATAAGTACTTGTTTGATTAACACACCTAGGAAGATGTTTTTTTATGGTTGTGCATGACACTAAGGCAAAAACGGTGTTTTATGCTTGATCAACAATGCAAAGCATATCCGATGGGCACAATAGTTTGCACACACCTTTAACTAGGTGAAATTGACTTACATGCAAAGTGGCATTCCCATCGCATAAGTACTTGATCAGATAACACACCTAGCAGCGTGTTTTTTTACAAATGTGCATGACACTAAGGCAAAAATGGTATTTAATGCTCGATCAACCATGCAAAGGATATCTGATGGGCACAATACCTTTCCTATGCCTTAACCTAGGTGGTATTGAATGTTCTCAAAGGGGCACACCCATCCGATAAGTACTTGGTCAGATAACATACCTAAGGGCATGTTTTTTTGCGGATGTGCATATCACTACAGGAACAACGTTTTATAATTCGTGATCACCCATGCAAAGCATATCTGATGGTGACAATACTTTGCACGCAGCTCAACCTAGTTAAAAAGGACTTGCATATAAAGTGGAGCCCCCATCCGATAAGTACTTGTTTGAATAACACACCTAGGACTGTGTTTTTTTATGGTTGTGCATGACACTAAGGCAGAAACGGTGTTTTATGCTTGATCGACAATGAAAGCATATCCAATGGGCACAATACTTTGCACACACCTTCAACTAGGTGGAATTTACTTACATGCAAAGTGGAATTCCCATCGCATAAGTACTTGATCGAATAACACACCTAGCAGCGTGTTTTTTTACGGATGTGCATGACACGAAGGCAAAAATGGTATTTAATGCTCGATCGACCATGCAAAGCATATCCGATGGGCACAATACTTTTCCTATGCCTTAACATAGGTGGTATTGAAATGTTCTCAAAGAGGCACACCCATCCGATAAGTAGTTGGTCAGATAACATACCTAATAGCATTTTTTTTTACGGATGTGCATCACTACTGGAAGAACGTTGTCTAATGCATGATCGACCATGCAAAGCATATCTGATCGTGACAATACTTTGCATGAACCTCAAAATAGTTGAAATGGACTTGTGTGCAAAGTGGAGCCCCCATCCGATAAGTACTTGTTTGAATAACACACCTAGGACCGTGTTTTTTTATGGTTGTGCATGACACTAAGGCAAAAACGGTGTTTTATGCTTGATCGACAATGCAAAGCATATCCGATGGGCACAATAATTTGCATACACCTTCAACTTGGTGGAATTGAATTACATGCAAAGTGGCATTCCCATCACATAAGTACTTGATTAGATAACACACCTAGCACTGTGTTTTTTTAGGATGTGCATGACACTAAGGCAAAAATGGTATTTAATGCTCGATCGACCATGCAAAGCATATCTGATGGGCACAACACTTTTCCTATGCCCTAACCTTGGTGGTATTGAAATGTTCTCAAAGAGGCACAACCATCCGATAAGTACTTGGCTAGATAACATACCTAAGGGCGTGTTTTTTTGCGGATGTGCATCATTACGGGAAAAACGTTGTATAATGCATGATCTACCATGGAAAGCATATCTGATGGTGACAATACTTTGCACGCACCTCAACCTAGTTGAAACAGACTTGCGTGCAAAGTGGATCCCCCATCCGATAAGTACTTGTTTGAATAACACACCTAGGACCGTGTTTTTTTATGGTTGTGCATGACACTAAGGCAAAAACGGGGTTTTATGCTTGATCGACAATGCAAAGCATATCCGATGGGCACAATACTTTGCACACACCTTCAACTAGGTGGAATTGACTTACATGCAAAGTGGCATGCCCATCCCATAAGTGCTTGATCAGATAACACACCTAGTAGCGTGTTTTTTTACGGATATGCATGACACGAGCAAAAATAGTATTTAATGCTTGATCGACCATGCAAAGGATATTAGATGGGCACAACACTTCTCCTATGCCTCAACCTAGGCTGTATTGAAATGTTCTCAAAGAGACACACCCATCCGATAAGTACTTAGTCAGATAACACACCTAAGGGCGTGTTTTTTTGCGGATGTGCATATCACTAGGGGAAAAACGGTGTATAATGCATGATTGGCCATGCAAAGCATATCTGATGGTCACAATACTTTGCACGAACCTCAACCTAGTTGAAAGATACTTGCGTGCAAAGTGGATCCCCCATCTGATAAGTACTTGTTTGAATAACACACCTAGGACCGTGTTTTTTTATGGTTGTGCATTATACTAAGGCAAAAACAGTGTTTTATGCTTGATCCACAATGCAAAGCATATCTGATGGGCACAATACTTTGCACACACCTTTAACTAGGTGGAATTGAATTACATGCAAAGTGGCATTCCCATCGCATAAGTACTTAATCTGATAACACACCTAGCAGCGTGTTTTTTTACGGATGTGCATGACACTAAGGCAAAAATGGTATTTAATGCTCGATCGACCATGCAAAGAATATCCGATGGGCACAATACTTTTCCTATGCCTTAACCTAGGTGGTATAGAATTGTTCTCAAAGAGGCACACCCATCCGATAAGTACTTAGTCAGATAACATACCTAAGGGCGTGTTTTTTTGCGGATGTGCATATCACTACGGGAAAAACGTTGTATAATGCATGATCAACCATGCAAAGCATATACGATGGTGACAATACTTTGCAAGCACCTCAACCTAGTTGAAATGGACTTGTGTGCAAAGTGGATCCCCCATCTGATAAGTACTTGTTTGAATAACACACTTAGGACCGTGTTTTTTTATGGTTGTGCATGGCACTAAGGCAAAAACAGTGTTTTATGCTTGATTGACAATGCAAAGCATATCCGATGGGCACAATACTTTGCACACACCTTCAACTAGGTGGAATTGACTTACATGCAAAGTGGCATTCCCATTGCATAAGTACTTGATCGGATAGCACACCTAGCAGCGTGTTTTTTTACGGATGTGCATGACACGAATGCAAAAATAGTATTTAATGCTCGATCGACCATGCAAAGGATATCCTATGGGCACAATACTTTTCCTACACCTTAACCTAGGTGGTATTTAAATGTTCTCAAAGAGGCACACCCATCCGATAAGTACTTGGTCATATAACATACCTAAGGGCATGTTTTTTTGTGGATGTGCATATCACTACCAGAAAAACGTTGTATAATGCGTAATCGACCATGCAGAGCATATTCGATGGTGACAATACTTTGCACGCATCTCAACCTAGTTGAAAGAGACTTGCATGCAAAGTGGAGCCCCCATCTGATAAGTACTTGTTTGATTAACACACCTAGGACTGTGTTTTTTTATGGTTGTGCATGACACTAAGGCAAAAACGGAGTTTTATGCTTGATGGACAATGCAAAGCATATCCTATGGGCACAATACTTTTCACACACCTTCAACTAGGTGGAAGCGACTTACATGCAAAGTGGCATTCCCATTGCATAAGTACTTGATCGGATAACACACCTAGCAGCGTGTTTTTTTATGGATGTGCATGACACTAAGGCAAAAATGGTATTTAATGCTCGATCGACCATGCAAAGCATATCCGATGGGCACAATACTTTCCCTACGCCTTAACCTATGTGGTATTGAAATTTTCTCAAAGAGGCACACCCATCCGATAAGTACTTGGTCCGATAACATACCTAAGGGTGTGTTTTTTTGCAGATGTGCATATCACTACCAGAAAAATGTTGTATAATGTGTAATTGAACATGCAGAGCATATCCGATGGTGACAATACTTTTCACGCATCTCAAGATAGTTGAAACGGACTTGCGTGCAAAGTGGAGCCCCATCCAATAAGTACTTGTTTGATTAACACACCTAGGACCGTGTTTTTTTATGGTTGTGCATGACACTAAGGCAAAAACGGTGTTTTATGCTTGATCGACAATGCAAAGCATATCCGATGGGCACAATACTTTGTACACACCTTCAACTAGGTGGAATTCACTTACATGCAAAGTGGCATTCCCATCGCATAAGTACTTGATCGAATAACACACCTAGCAGCGTGTTTGTTTACAAATGTGCATGACACTAAGGCAAAAATGGTATTTATTGCTCGATCGACCATGCAAAGGATATCCGATGGGCACAATACTTTTGCTACGCCTTAGCCTAGGTGGTATTGAAATTTTCTCAAAGGGGCACATCCATCTGATAAGTACTTGGTCAGATAACATACCTAAGGGCGTGTTTTTTTGCGGATGTGCATATCACTACAGGAAAAACGATGTACAATGCGTGATTGACCATGCAAAGCATATCCAATGGTTACAATACTTTGCACGCACCTCAACCTAGTTGAAAGATACTTGCGTGCAAAGTGGAGCCCCCATCCGATAAGTACTTGTTTGAATAACACACCTAGGATCGTGTTTTTTTATGGTTGTGCATTACACTAGAGAAAAAATGGTGTTTTATGCTTCATCGACAATGCAAAGCATATCCGATGGGCATAATACTTTGCACACACCTTAAACTAGGTAAGGCCAAGATAAGAAATATAAATTATAAAGATGAACAAGAATGCTTCTAGCCAATTTTTCTAACATAGATAGGCCTTCAATACCTTGGGGATACTAGATACCCCGCCCTTTATCATTATAATAGATGTAGAGACAGTTTTAATTATGGGCATGCAGTGATGACTACTGCATGATTCCCCCTTGAATAGAAAGTGAATTTGACAAGAAAGATCATGGTTAAATCCATAAGATTTGGTGTACAAGAGAAAAGGCAAAAGAAAGACTCTTGTAATTCCTTGTGCACTGTCCTCGCAACCCCTTCTAATTTCTCACAAAAGAGGAGTTTTGTTACTGAAAGGGTATGACTCTGGAGTGTTTGAATAATGAACACCAAAGATGAGAAAGCACTCTTAAAGTTTATCTTGTTGTGGCAATATGGCTTTTGAAACCTTTTTTCTTAAGGTTGGTATCTCCTACAACATTGCTCATTAGTTGCTTCTAGCATTGAGGCTTTTTGCCTCTTATATGCTCCATTTGAGGATACTTAAAGACATGGGCATATCCTTCATAGCCTCTTGGGTAAGATCGGTGCTCTCTAAAAAACTTCCTAGATTTAGTTATCGAGCATTGCAAAGCTCTTGTCCATTGCAAGGGTTCCTCTCACCAAGAAGGAGAAACCTACTTTCAAAAACCTAATGAAACCCATCTAAACAGCAGAGAGATACTCTTAAATCCTAGTATAGGATGATGACTCTATCTTATACCCCTTAAATACAGCATCTCCATTGGCACTCATGTTTGAGTACTCAAATTAGCCATTAGAACATTTTGTATTCAAAGTAGAGAGGGCACATAGGGAGTGGGTGTGGGGCATAAACTTCTCACTCCAATCCCAATTAGAGAGGCCAAAAAATGCAAAAAATTGCCATGTCAATCAGTCACAAGTATACTATGGATAAGTTGAGTGATCTTCCATACACAATACTATATGAAATGTTCTCAAATTCCTTTTATGATATTATAGCCCAGGTTCTACTGACACAATTCTATAGCTACCAAGATTATAGTGCAGCTCAAACTAGTTGTTGTTCACAATAGGAAATAAGCTGCTAAAAAATAGAGAGTCTACAAGAGAAGCAAGACCAAAGGTCCTCCATTTTCAACACATGAATCATTGTGAGCTCTATTGCTCTATGTAGTGCACCAGAGGGACTACAAAAAGGCCTTGTGACATAGGATCAAGATACAACTCATCTCTAAGATACATAGAGTTTTCAAGGTAGGGGGTCCATTGCCACTCAATATCTCTAATGGAATGGCTACCCAGAAAGAGAGCAATTAGTAGAGCAAAGGTAGGACCTATCACTAGGGGAATGGCAAGGAGTTTCTAGGAGGAGATCATCAAAGAATGGAGGGTCCCTATATATGTAGCAATAAACAAAATAACAAATATGATTATTCGATGTAATATCATCGAGCCATTGGACTTGGAATGACACAAGGATGGGTGGTGGTTGGTCCTTGTGACAAGGGAGGGAGCTACAACCAGATGTATGAGGGAGGAGGAGTCCGGGGGAGTAGATGGGAGGAATGGTGATGGGAGAGGAAGATTACAAGCATGGCGGCGATGGCAAATAATGATAAGTACAACAAGTAAGAAGAAGAAGAAGAAGAAGAAGAAGAAGAAGAAGGAGGAGGAGGAGAAGAAGAAGAAGAAGAAGAATAATAATAATAAGAAGAAGAAATAGACTAACCTAGATATTGAAGAGGACCCGTGAAGACTAGATGTTAGAAGAGTATTTCTTCAAGTTTATAAGATGGATCAAATGGCTATTGGACAATGGAAGGATTCCTATACAATAGGAAAGTTATGAATGGCTTAACACCCTTGGACCATAAGAAATCCAAGGGTTGCTTATTGATCCATGTGGATTAAGGAGATGCTTTCTTTTATTTTCATGGACTAGGGTAGTCATGTAAAAATCAAGTCAATTAACATCATTGGCATTCAGCCTCAATCCATCATTCTGACTCCTCTCACTCTCTCCCTCACCATTTAATTTCCAATATGGGGTTCTACTTGAAAATTTCCTTAATTCTCCAAATAGTTTATGAAAGGCTTTAGAAACGACTCTAAATAGTTTTCTTTTGAAGTTTTGGAAAGAAAAAATTATTTGAGTTTATATTTTCCTATTTTCTATGATAGCTTTTTATGTTGTATAGTGATATGAAATCAATGCCATTGTCTTTCATCAATAAGCATGTATTGGTGCGATCTCTCTCTCTCTCTCTCTCTCTCTCTCTCTCTCTCCTTGTTAACTATACCATTAGCATGATGAGCTTAGGAGTGTGTCTATTCTTCATTTCAGCAATTGGATTTTATTGTGGCATGTATCATCATGTGAACTGCCTTCTTATGCCATGCTCCTTCAAGTAATTGTCAAATCATGTGAGAAGTATTCACCCCAACCATTTGTGGGAATGCCACTTTGCATGTAATTCAATTCCACCTAGTTGAAGGTGTGTGCAAATTATTGTGCCCATCGGATATGCTTTGCATTGTGGATCAAGCATAAAACACCATTTTTGCCTTAGTGTAGTGCACAACCATAAAAAAACACAGTTCTAGGTGTGTTATTCAAACAAGTACTCATCAGATGGGGGATTTAATTTGCACACAAGTATCTTTCAACTGGGTTGAGGTGCGTGCAAAGTATTGTGACCATCAGATATGCTTTCCATGGCCGATCATGCATTATACACCGTTTTTCCCCTAGTGATATGCACATCCACAAAAAAACATGCCCTTAGGTGTGTTATCTGACCAAGTACTTATCGGATGGGTGTGCCTCTTTGAGAACATTTCAATACCACCTAGGTTGAGGTGTAGGAAAAGTGTTGTGCCCATCGGATATCCTTTGCATGGTCGATCGAGCATTAAATACTATTTTTGCTCGTGTCATGCACATCCGTAAAAAAACACGCTGCTAGGCATGTTATCCGATCAAGCACTTATGGGATGGGCGTGCCACTTTGTATGTAAGTAAATTCCACCTAGTTGAAGGTGTGTGCAAAGTATTGTGCCCATTGGATATGCTTTGCATTGTCGATCAAGCATAAAACACCATTTTTGCCTTAGTGTCAAGCACATTTGTAAAAAAACATGGTCCTAGGTGTGTTATCGAATCAAGTACTTATCTAACTAACACGCCACTTTTCATGCAACTCAATAACACCTAGGTGGAGGTGGGTGCAAAGTATTGTGGCCATCGGATGTACTTTGCATGGTATATCACGTATTAAACTCCGTTTGTGCCTCAATGTCATGCACAACCATAAAAAAACACGCTTTTAGGTGTGTTATCTGACCAACTACTTATTAGATGGGTGTACCACTTTGCATGCAATGCAATACCACAATTGTTGAAACTCATGCAAAGTATTGTGCCCATCGGATATGCTTTGCATTGTTGAACAAGCATTAAACACTATTTTGGCCTTAGTGTCATGCACAACCGTCAAAAAACGCGGTCCTAGATGTGTTATTCGACTAAGTACTTATGGGATGGGCACGCCACTTTGCATGTAAGTCAATAACACGTTTGCAGGTGTGTTATCGGAACAAGTACTTATGGGATGGGTGCACCACTTTGTATGCAAGTCAATACGACCTAGGTTGAGGCGTGTACAAAGTTTTGTGCCCATCAAAGAAATGTAGATGCGATAATATTATAAAATTCTCAGTATGTGTATATGTGTGTGTGTGTGGCAAATAATTTTGATACAACAAAGTAAACACCTAGTGCACATATGCCCTTGTAAATACGACCTTGAATAAAAGCACAGTTGTTGTATGACCACAATAGGATCGCTTTGACACCTGTGATTTTGCCCACATGTAAGTTTGCAAATAGTATAAAAAATCATATAATAATATATTAATAGTTTGCAAATGTGTATAGCAAGTGAGTAATGGGAAGTGGAAGTGGGAGTGAGGAGGGAGGAGTGGAATGGGAGAGGGGAAGTAATAGGGGTGTATGATAATAAGTATAAAAAATAGTATAATAATATATTAATAGTTTTCAAATGGCAAGTGAGTAATGGGAAGTGGAAGTGAGAGTGGGGAGGGAAGAATGGAATGGGAGAGGGGGAGGTAATAGGGGAGTAGGATAATAAGGGAGTGAAATGAGTGAGGGGAGTAAATAGGGGATGAAAAAGAGAAGGGTGAGATGGGGAAATATGGGATTTTGGGAAACGGGAGGAGTATGGGATGTGGTGGAAATGTGGGATGGGAGTGGTGGCAATGGGGGAGGAAGAAGAAATGGATGGGGGGAGGGCCAATGGAAGATTGGGATGAGGGATGGGGGTCCAATGGGAAAGGGGAGTAATGGAAGCCAATGGGAGAGGGGAGGAATGAAAAGCCAATAGGAGAGAGGGGAGGAATGGAAAGCCAATAGGAGAGGAGGAGGAAAACCTAATTTTTATTATATATAGTCTTCCTTCTTCATTCATTCTCCCCTCATTTCATTCATTGAAGCAAGAAAGCAAGAAAGCAAGGACGAGCAAGAAAGCAAGGAAGGAAGAGCAAGAAAGCAAGAAAGAGCAAACTTACAAACTTTTTCCAGGTACTTGTAAATTTTTTTGATTAATTCTTTATCTAGATTTTTTTTTTAAAAATTTGAAGAGAGAGAAAGAAAGAAAGAGAGAGAGGAACTAGAGAGAGAGAAAGTTTAGAGAGAAGGAGAGAAGCCTTGGAGGCCGCGGCCTCCAGGAGGAAGGGGGAAGTGGAGGGGGATGAGAGGGAGGAAAGGAGGGAGGGAGGAGCCAAGGAGGGAGGGAGGAGCGACGGAAGAGGGGAGGGAGGGAGGGAGAGAGGGAGGGAGGGAGGAAGAGGGAGGAAGAGGGAGGGAGAAGCGAAGGTAGGGAGGGGGGGGAGGTGGGGTAGGGGGCGGTGAGCGGGTGTAGGGGGAGGCTGGAGGGAGCGGGGGTAGGGAGGGGGCGGAGGTCGGGTAGGGGACGACGAGCGGGGGAGGCTAGAGGGAGGAGCGGGGTAAGGGGGAGAGGGAGGACCAGGGGTAGGGAGGGGGGGGAGGCGAGGTAGAGGGCAGCATAGGGAGCGGGGGTAGAGGGAGGCGAGGTAGGGAGCGGGGGTAGGGAGAGGTAGGAGGGGGGAGCGGGGGCATAGGGGGAGGAGAGAGGCGAGAGGGGGGGTCCTCGCGGCCATGGCGCGGCCGCCAGGGGGAGGCGAGAGGGAGGGGAGGGAGGGGAGGGAGAGAGAGAGGAGGGAGGGGAGGGAGCGGGGGGGCGACAGGGTAGGGGGAGCGGGGGCGATGGGGTAGGGGGAGGCGAGAGGTGGGAGGGGGGGATCCTGGCGGCCACAGCCGCTAGGGGGAGGCGAGCGGGAGGGGGGGGAGGCGAGAGGCAGGAGGGGGGGAGGCGAGAGGCGAGAGGGGGGGTCCTGGCGGCCACGGCTGCCAAGGGGAGGCTAGAGGGAGGGGAGGGAGGGGAGGGGGGGTAGGGGGTACTGGCGGCCGCGGTCGCCAGGAGGGAGGAATCTTGGTGGCCGCGGCGGCCAGGGGGAGGCGAGAGGGAGGGGAGGGAGGGGAGGGGGGGTAGGGGTTATTGGTGGCCACGGCCGCCAGGGGGAGGGGAGGCAAGGGAGAGAGAAGAGAGGAGGGAGGGGAGGGAGCGGGAAAGCAATGCAGATAGTGGTATGCAAGTATCATGAAAAGGAAAAGAGAAAGTAGATCAGCCCATGGTTGATGTGCATGCAGGTCACTCTTATGTGGATAGTGAATCCAGTGGCTCAGAACAGAGCCTTGATGAGAGTTGGGTATTCCTTCTATTGTTACACCTAGAGTAAGGAAGACAAGGGATGTTTTGAGAGAACTTGGTAGTGAGCCTATTTTGCACAGGTCTACTAGAGCTAGGTATCCTATGGATAGGCTGAAATATGATGGATTTACAGCCATTGACTATGCCTATATGGTCAAAGTGATACATGAACCAGAACCCACTTCTTTTGAGCAAGCCATGGAAAAAAAAAAAAGGGAGAAAGCCATGGATGAAGAAATGGATGCCTTGG
This sequence comes from Dipteris shenzhenensis, assembly GCF_047967505.1. Lineage (NCBI taxonomy): Eukaryota > Viridiplantae > Streptophyta > Polypodiopsida > Gleicheniales > Dipteridaceae > Dipteris > Dipteris shenzhenensis. The sequence continues at coordinate 23,396,902 of NC_141612.1, forward strand.
AAGAAATGCTACATGGGAATTGGTGCCTTTGCCTAAAGACAAGAATGCAATTGGCTGCAAGTGGGTTTATAAGGTGAAGCACAATGCAGATGGTTCTATGAACAGATATAAGGCAAGATTAGCTGTCAAGGGGTATGCACACACATATTGCATTGATTATGAAGAAACATTTAGTCCGGTTGCAAGGATGGCAATCGTAAGAGCAGGCATTGCTATGGCTACATCAAAGGGATGTTCTTTACATCAGATTGATGTAAGGAATGCTTTCTTGCATGCTGATTTGCAAGAAGAGGTCTCTATGGAGTAGCCACTAGGTTATGTTTATGCTGTTCATTGTTTGCAGTTGAAGAAAGCCTTGTATGGCTTGAAACAAGCACCAAGAGCATGGTCTGACAAGATAGGACAGTATCTTGTCACTATTGGCTTTCAGATTTCCAAGGCAGATTTCTCACTTTATGTGAGAAAAATAGAGAAAGGCATTATGTTGCTTGTCATTTATGTTGATGATTTGATCATCACAGGTGATAGTGATGAAGATATCCTTCATGTGAAAATGCTATTAAAGCAGAAGTGATTGGACATTGAGGTGCATTACTTCTTGGGCATTAAGTTGAGCGCAGATGCAAGTGAGCTTCTGGAAGACCCTACTATGTACATACGCATAGTAGGAAGTTTGATTTATATGACTATCGCCAGGCTATATTTGAGCTATGCTGTTGGGTTGGTAAGTCAGTTTATGAAGGCTCCAAGGAAACCACATTTGATGCGGCTAGACGCATACTAAGGTATATGAAGTCCACATTGCAGTATGGGCTATTTTATGAGATTGGGGTTCAGATACATTTGCTTGGATACACTGATGATGATTCGACTGGTAGTAATTCTGATAGATAATCTACAAGTGGATATATGTTCTCTTTTGGGAGTGCTACAGTCACTTGGAGCAACAAGAAACAGTGTACAGTTGCCTTGTCGAGCACAGAGGCTGAGTACAGGGGTGCAGCAATGGCTGCATGTGAGGTAGCTTGGTTGCGTAAGCTACTTTATAATATGCATTAGTCTACAGATGGGCCAGTTGTCATTTATTGTGACAACATGAGTAGTATACACTTGGCAAATAACCTAGTCTATCATGCTAGAACAAAGCACATTGAGGTGCATTATCACTATGTGTGGGAGAAGGTTCTAGTAGGTTTTATTGATCTAGTTTATGTCAACATAGAGGATCAGGTAGCTGACATATTCATGAAGGCATTAGATGCAGAGAAGCTGCGCAAGTTCAGAGACTTGCTTGGTGTGTAGAAATTGGGATTGAACTAAAGGGGGAGTGTTGAGATATCGAGATCCACTCGTGATATGCCAGGGTGACCGTTGTGCATTTATGTCACCGACTTGTTAGCTGCAGAGGCGGTTATGCGGTTGGTACACCGCCCATGAATAATAGTTGGATGACAGCTATCTTTATGTACTCTAGTTAGAGGCTCAGTTAGTATGCCACCTTAGTTAGTTGAGTTTGGTTGGAGACCCACATATAGGGTTCACCTATTCTTTTGTACTAAGAGAGTTCTTTTAGTTTTCACAACTAAGAAGAGGAAAACTGTTTTCAGCCTCCACCTTTGTGTATATTCCCCCATTGTGTATGTGAGAAAGGTGCAAGTGAGACTCCTTCCTTCTCTCCCACTCTCTTCACACTGGGTACTTTCAAATTCGTATTCAGGAGAAAGATCAAAAGAAAGCATCATTTGTCACACCTTGGGGAGTTTTTTCTTACAAAGTGATGCGTTTTGGGTTGACCAATGCACCAGCTACATTTCAAAGGTTCATGAGTCAAGTGCACGAGAAAAGTTCATAAGGGTGTCTTTGGATGATTTTTGCATTTATTCTCGATGCATAGATCACATGGAGATGTCAAATATGGCCTTAGCTAGGATGAATGAAGCAAAAGGGTGTCTAAATCCTAGCAAGTGTCATTTGGCTCAAAGAAAAGTGGTCTTGTTGGGGCATATTGTATCTGAAGAAGGCCTGCAAATGGATCTTGACAAGGTTCAAGCAATCATGGCATTGCCAAGTCCTGAGAGTGTCATTGGTGTTCACAAAATTCTAGGAAAGAGCAAGTATTATCAACGCTTTTGTGATGATTTCATAGAGATAGTGCATCCCATGAACTTGTTGACAAAAAAAGGAATTTCTTTCCAATGGGGTGTGGAGCAACTAGAACTTAAGGAGGCCATGAGTAAGGGCCCAATATTGAAGCCCCCTGATTGGTCTTGAGACTTTTATGTAAATCCAAGTGTATCTTTGCATTCAGTTGGTGCTGTATTGCCACAAAAAGGAGAGGCAGGTAGAATGGAACCCATCTATTATGCTAGCTGATAGCTTACAGAGGTGGAAATAAGGTATGAAGAAATGGAGCAACAAGCCCTCTCTTTGGTGTTTTCAGTCAGAAAGTTTCGCTCCTATTTATTACCTCGACCATTTTTTTTCCTTACCTCTCACTCTGTATTAGCATATCTAGTTTGCAAGCCTAATCTTGGGGGGAGATTTGCAAAATGGTTGTCAAAGCTTCAAGAGTTCTCTTTCTCTTTTATCACTGAAAATACCACTAGGTCCACTATGGCAGATTTGCTCACAGGACGACAGGATCTAAGAGAAGAAAAGAAATATAAGGAGGACATTAATGATGAAAGAGAGACACCACCAACAGTTTTTGTCTTGTATTTTGATGGGGCTTTTAGTCCTTCATGCCAACAAGGAGCCGGGGGGATAGTCTTTGATGAATTATGAAGGTCAAGAGATGTGGGTAGAGGACAAGAGCTTCTAGGTATCACAACTAACAATGTAGCTGATTATAATGCTTTGATTCTTGGCTTGGATGGTTGTCTTCAAAGTCAAGTTAAAGAATTGGAAGTAAGAGGAGATTCTCAGCTTATTATAAAGCAAATGCAAGGGCATTACAAGACAAGAAGTCCTCATTTGAAGAAGATTAATCAAAAGGCTATGGCACTATGTAGTCAATTTGATTTTTGCAAGTTTGTTCATATAAACAAAAAAGAAAATCAAAGGCTAGATGAGTTGGCCTACTCAAGTCATTGTAGTACAAGACCGGGGGGTGGTTTCTTTGGTAGACACTGGATGGCCAGAATTGCAAGATGTTCAGCAATATGTGAAAGAAGGCATGTTTCCTCAAGGGTTAACTCCACAACAAAAGTAGAGATTGGTTACTTTTGGCCATGCCTCCATAAGGATGTATATGAATGTCACCAATGGAACCTATCAGCTTGAGGATGTTGATGGCATGGTGATACCCGGATGCACCAATGCGTATCGCCTTAAATTCTTCTATGCTCAACCACCTTGAGGGCTAGTAGACCCTCTTTGTCACTACAGAGGATTTGCTAGGGGGGGAAAGATGTGATGCCAAAAATTGATATTTCTTATTTGGCATTGGTATTGGTTTTCTCTATGTTTGATAAGAGTTTCAGTATCAGGTGATAGCCTAGTGGCTCTCACTTATTTCTATTTTCTAAGATATTGTATGGGATTGAGAGGATGAGTGGAATGGATCATTGTAAATACCATGTGCATGAATGATAAATACCTTGGTATGGGGTGAGAGTTATTTGTGTATGGGATATTATGGGGTTTTTAGAAAATAAGAAGAGTGAGTCATATAAAGAGGTGGGCTCATGTCCATGTTTTCCAATAATATAAGAGAGATCACATGCCAAGTGTGTGGAAGGCATGTGGAGTCAAGAGGAATCCTTCTAGAATTCCTATGTGGAATAAGGAGGATGTGGACATATGGAAAAGAGAGGGTCCCTATGGGCTCCATGTGGGGAGACTCTTGAATTTCTCAATATTTTAAGAGTCTTGAGCATCTTTTGATGGGACACATGGCAAGAGTAGCCAAAAAGGACATGCATGGTGACATACGGGCTTATGTGATTGATGGGGAAAGGAATCTATAGGCAACAATTGTAAATGGGTGAAGGAGGGTGACAAAATCTCTATAAAAGGAGCCCTCCTCCCCCTTGTTCATCATCTCTTCCACCATTAGGCCTCATGCTGCTGTAGCTCTAGTCTCCTCAAGCCTCTTCCATGAGCCTTCTCTCCCTCTTGTAGATATTCTCTTATGTAGACTCTTGAGTCCATCTTTCTCTCATTTATTCTCTCTCTATGAGTAGTCTTGGAGCTTCTGCTCCCTCTTGTATGTATGAAACCTCTTCTTCTCCCTTGTGTTTATAGTATTTTGAGTTGCATTGGAGTGGAGTCTCACTCTATTGGTTATGAAGGTCACTTTAGGTTCTCTCTCTTGAGTGTCTCTTCCCTTTTTTCCATTGCTTTCTCTTCCAAAGTGCTCAAAAGTATTGTCTATTCGGCCACTCATTGCACATACATGGTTTATCTATTTCCCAAGCCACAAAGGGAGCTCTTCCTTCCCTCCTAGGCAACCTCTATGGGACTTGGATCATTGATGAAGTCTAAGCATAGAGGTAGTATTTTCCCAAGTCGGCACCAGTAGAAGGAGTAGGTCTTTTTCATGACAGTTTGACCCTCAGTCAGTATTTTGCTCATAACTTTTTGCTCAATGGTCTGATTTGGACGAATCTTATATCAACACAAATCTCTCTTCAAGGAGCATCATTTGAGTCGTTAGTTATTGTATTAGATTTCAAAAATCTATGACTCTCAGTGTGTGTATTTCTTTTTTAGATAGTTTTTACCCCCATCCAATAAACTGCTCATATCTTTCCAACCGCTTCTCTGTTTCTTATGAAACTTATATCAGATCGAAGCCCATTTCTCAATATGTGATTGAATATTTGATATTATGTCTTTGCTGAAGGTTATGGGTCTTTGTGTCTTATGATAGTTTGGAGAGTGTTTTGAGCTAAGTGTAGAGGTGTCTATGAAGGAGGTGTAATGTTTCCTCGGAACCTACTCCTCGATATATATCAGTTCATGTCATATTGAGCCGAAAGATCTCCTTTCAACAACATATTGCTCTTCTCTTTGGCATAGACTGGCTTGCTAAGATTATGGCCTCTGTTGATCCTTTCCTTCTCCCTATGCTTGAGTACAACATCACTTGGTATGTTACCATCTTCATTATCATCTAAGGGAGGAAAGTATGGTGTGGTCTCTTGGTATAAAAGCTTCTTTTTAATGTCCCTTTCCCATTTTTAGACAAGCTAGCTCCACTTGTGGAAACATGTGCACCTTTAGAACTGTAATGGGAGTCCAAAGCATTTCTTGAACATAGAGCATTCAAAAGGCGAGCATTGCTTCTAGGAATCCCATTGGTAGTAAGGTCTCCAAGGTCATGCATATCCATCCTCTCGAGGTTGCGCAAACAAATTGAGAGCGATCCAATCGTCAGGTTGGGATCAGATGGCCACAAACCATTGAGGGTGAAGTGTCCATAATGACCGTTTCCATGCCCATGGGTAATCATTCCAATGAGTGAAACCTATAATTGCCATGCAGAATCGGTGTCCTTGGACCTCACTCGAAGTCTTGGAATTGCCGTCTTTTTTTGGTCCATCTTATCATGGATTATGCATACATACTTTTTTGGATCCATCTCGGAGTACCTACGCCATGCATAGTATAAGTTCCTACAACTTTGTTGCTGTATCATATGCATCTTTCTCTCTTCCATCAGCGAATTGCGCTCATCTTGACTTTTTGTGGCTGCCAATTGAGCCTTGATCCGGCTGCACAAGCTACATTTAGAGAATTCACTCGTCTTAGCAAGGGCTACATTTTTTAAGTCTGATTTCCAAATCCTACCAAATGTGGATGTGGATAGGCTCTGATAACCACGTTGATTAAGTGAAGTGTTGACCTCACGTAGGACGTCTATCTTCTTATACACTTCAGGTATCACTTGCTGTGTCTCTCTAGAACCATCCTACATGGTTCTACTCTTGTGAGGCATATGCTCTGTGCTATTATCCACAAAGTGTTGAATGAGAGCCCTTCCCATACCTATGTGCTCCCTGCTCCTCCTCATAATCCCTGAATTGCTATGCACATATCGCTGAACACCACTCTCAAATTGCTCCCTGTATCGATAAAATGATGTCCTTGGAATTCCATGCATCTCATACCATGCTCTACAATAGACATCCCGACCGTTTATCCTGAAGTTGTAGCATGTCCTCCCTGTGTAGTCATGATGCCAAGCCGTTGACAACACATTGTATATAAAGTTTGTATGAGACTCCAAGGAGTTGCCCCAAAAGTTCTTCCTTAGATTCATTAAGAGATCTCGCTTTGCATGTTGGCAACACCTACTCCCACAACAATCGATGGAAGAAACCTGCTGCACCGAATCTAGTGACATTTTGTACATTGCTGTTGGAGGCTCTCTTTGTTTAGGCACCCTGTTAATGAAAGTGTACCTTCTTTTCTTTGATGTTGGATCATCCCTTTTCAACATTTGATCATTGACCAACTCATATATACTAGCAACGTGGTCCATGGGCACATATTGTTGCAATGGGCTTCCTTTGGAGAATGGCACTAGTGCCATTCTCCCAATGGAATGTCCTAATTTTTTGGCTTTGTAATAGGAAAATGGAGAATGGCACTAGGAATAGGAAAATGGAGAATGGCACTAGTGCCATTCTCCCATTGGAAAATGGAGAATGGCACTAGTGCCATTCTCCCAATGGAATGTCCTAATTTTTTGGCTTTGTAATAGGAAAATGGAGAATGGCACTAGTGCCATTCTCCCATTGGAAAATGGAGAATGGCACTAGCCAATGGAATGTCCTAATTCAAAATTTTGGCTTCACAAAGGTAGAAGGGCACCAATGCCATTCTCCCATTGGAATTAGTGGTATGTCAATCTATAGGTTTAGTGCCATTCTCCATTGTAATAGGAAAATGGAGAATGGCACTAGGAATAGGAAAATGGAGAATGGCACTAGTGCCATTCTCCCATTGGAAAATGGAGAATGGCACTAGTGCCATTCTCCCAATGGAATGTCCCAATGGAATGTCCTAATTTTTTGGCTTTATAATAGGAAAATGGAGAATGGCACTAGGAATAGGAAAATGGAGAATGGCACTAGTGCAATTCTCCCATTGGAAAATATAGAATGGCACTAGTGCCATTCTCCCAATGGAATGTCCCAATGGAATGTCCTAATTTTTTGGCTTTGTAATAGGAAAATGAAGAATGGCACTAGTGCCATTCTCCCATTAGAAAATGGAGAATGGCACTAGTGCCATTCTCCCAATGGAATGTCCTAATTCAAAATTTTGGCTTCACAAAGGTAAAAGGGCACCAATGCCATTCTCCCATTGGAATTAGTGGACTGTCAATCTATAGGTTTAGTGCCATTCTCCATTGTAATAGGAAAATGGAGAAAGGCACTAGGAATAGGAAAATGGAGAATGGCACTAGTGCCATTCTCCCATTGGAAAATGGAGAATGGCACTAGTGCCATTCTCCCAATCGAATGTCCTAATTCTATGGAATAGGAAAATGGAGAATGGCACTAGGAATAGGAAAATGGAGAATGGCACTAGTGCCATTCTGTGGCTTTGACCTCAGCTCAGATGTGCCCCTCTGTAGGCTGAGGTGCCCTTAAGTTGGCAGCTTGAATGCTTATGCTGTTTTCACACTAGAGCTGCCTAGGTCCCTCTATGGTGCATTGAATGCATCTGTGCCATGGGTTGGATGGGGCGGGCAATCTTGCCCATCCATGATGTGTGGGTGGTGCCCATGGTGTGCCAGTGAGAGTAACTCCTTTTAAATAAAGGTGCACTTGAATTATGTCCTTAATCTACTTGATCTAGATGCTTAATGTTTTAGAATTATCATCCTTAACCCCTAGCCCATCAATTTCTTAAGAAGCACTCTTTAAGGAAATCATCCTCAAGCCATTGTTGTCTTCCGTGGACGACTTCTATGTTCACCTTCTCAAGCACTTCTCATTCTCTCTCTACTATGCCAAAGTAACTAATGAACTTCACAAGTGGTCATGCTTGCATTTCATTTAGTAGAAATAATTATAAAGTTTTCATAACATGTATTCTTTTGGGAGGCCTATTACAAGAGGCTTCTAGAGCCTTGTGTGGTTTATGGAGCCCAAGTGTATAGCCCAAGTGTATACTTGAAGCTCAATGACACATCTCTAACTTCGTATAATATCTCGCCATCCTTGCTTATTTCTCTAGAAGGATTTTAACGTCCCTCTTGTTCTCTGATCATAAGCCAATTTTAATATCCCTTGAGAAGGGTGTAGTTATTGAACTTATTTCAAGCTAAGTAGTTATTGAACTTATGATCCTAGTTTAATGAAATGCAAAAGGTAGGATATATTAAACGTGTTAAATTTCTTCCAAAACTGCCATTCTGGGAATTGGGTTTTTCCCGAATTATCTAGTACGGTCTTGAGTGTGCAATTCCTTTGAAGGCTATAGCATGGAAGTTCTACAACAAGCTTGATCCTCTTTGTTCACAATCTCCCTTGTTTGCTATTTGACTAGGCCCTAGATTGAACTAACTAAAAACATCTAGGACAACCTAGATCTTGGGGTGACTCTATTGGATAAGCAACCTAACAAGTTCTCAAGACTAACAATATTTGACCTAATATTCACTTTAGATGTCTAACCCTTAGGTAACCATATGCAGGCTTATAAGTCGGTCATACATATGTATATGCTTGCTCCTTATAAACCTCTTGTCCATGCCTTGAGGCCTCTATGGTTGTCAATCTTTTTAGCCATACGATAGCCATATATGCTACTCAATAGCCAAGCATGTGGGTACCTAGGATGCAAAATGAGATACCAAGGTGTGAAATTATCTCATTGCTCTCCTATTTTGGAGACTTACAACTATGAATTGATCTTTTCCTTTTGCCATATGTAAGTTAACAAGAGTGCATTTCTTAACACATCGTAGCATGCTAAAAGGAAAAAAATGTAGAGATGATAGTAACCTTGAGAAAGGCACATTACATAAAGAATAATTATAGCTTTACTACATCGTAATCATTTTACTTTGAAATAGAGTCAATTGGTATAATTGGCATCTCCTTGACACACTATATGCATGGCTTGGTTGTGATCGTTGATGATAAGTAGATAGTAACATGTCAATGTTATACTACATCATAATCATTTTATATTTTAAAGAGAGTCGATATAATTTGTTTTTAGCGAAATGCAAAAGATATCGATTTGTTTTTAATGAAATGCAAAAGAAATGCAAAAGTTAAACTTACAAAGTAAATAAATGGAAAACCCTAGATCCTTCTAATCATTACGCTCGTTGCCCTAAGTGGATCGCCTCGCATGCCGTGCTGCTGTGGTCTCCTCGCCATAGCTTTTTGTAACTTTTTGTCAATCGTGGATGCCTAGCTTTTTCTCATCATGCGTATCTTTTTCGTAAAGCTTCTCCTTATCTCGTCATTTGTATCGTTTTCGTCAAGCTTCTCCTCATGCATATCTTCGTTCAAGCTTCTCCTTTCCTCGTCATGCAGCCCTTTTTCGTCAAGCTTCTCGATGCCTTCGTTCCAATCGATGCCTCCGTTCAGAACTCAAAGACCAAGATGACCAAACACCTTCGTTCCAATCGACTCCTTCGTTCCAATCGACGCCTCCGTTCAGAACTCGAAGACCAAGAGAAGTCAGGAATCTCTTCCCTATAAAATTTGAATGATTTGTTCTATAAAAGTAGCGATGGGAGGCTCATTCTCCATAGGTGGTTTGGAAATTCCGTAGTGGCAATTCGGGGTTCCTTGCGAGCAAGTATTTGATCTAATTAATCAAGCAGTCTGAGTTCCAAGCGTGAAATAGAGAATTACCTTCGTTCCAATCGACGCCTCCGTTCCAATCGAGCAGTCTAAGTCCGTCATGGGTATATCTCTCCTCTCTTTCTTTCAACCCTCCTGTTATCTTGTTGCGTAGATGGTGGAGGAGCTTTCCTCTCTTTCTTTCAACCCTCCTATTGGAGGATGAAGCCAAATTGCAAGAAAGAAAGCAAAAAATCCGAAAATTAAAGAGAAGCTACCGAACTGATTGAGCTTCAATTGTCCAATTGTGTTGTTTCCTTCCAGCTCCATCAACTTCAGGCTGTCGAGCCATTGGTTGCCTTCTTGCCTCAAGACTCTCCGTGCGAGCTGTGGTGAGTAAAACTCTGAGACTCTGAGACTCCTCTCCAATTTGTTTGGAATGAATAGAAAGTGAAGGAGGGAAAGGCATCAATTGAAATGAGAGAAAAGGTCTTGATTTTCTGAAATGTAGATTTGAAAGTTGAAAGTGATAGTTTGAAACTACTAAATAATTCAAATTTTGAAATATAGGTCTTCCCGCCATTGTGCCCTTTTGAATTTTGGATATACAGAGTGGCACTTATGCCATTCTCTCCAAATTTAAATTCAAATTCAAATTCATATTGATAATTTTAATTTCAATTTGTATTTCAAATTGAAATTATGCTTTTGAAATTGTATTTCAAAACCTAAATTCTAGTTTTCAAATTTTGATTTCAAGTTAAACTTCAATCTCAATTTTGATTTTCATGATTGAATGGCAAATTTAGAGATTGAATTTCTAATTTTAAATGGAGAATGGCACCAGTGCCATTCTCCAAGACCTCATAAGAAGTCCGTGAGAGTGGCACCAGTGCTCTTCCCGCCATTGTTCCCTTTTGAATTTGGATATTTAGAGTGGCAAGTATGCCATTCTCTCCAATATTAAATTTAAATTAAAATTCAAATTATTCTGTTTGAAATTGTATTTCCAAAACGAAATTTATATTAGGACATTACAATGGGAGAATGGCATTGGAGAATAGGAAAATGGAGAATGGCACTAGTGCCATTCTCCCAATGGAATGTCCTAATGGAATGTCCTATTTTTTGGCTTTGTAATAGGAAAATGGAGAATGGCACTAGGAATAGGAAAATGGAGAATGGCACTAGTGCCATTCTCCCATTGGAAAATGGCACTAGTGCCATTCTCCCATTGGAAAATGGAGAATGGCACTAGTGCCATTCTCCCAATGGAATGTCCTAATTTTTTGGCTTTGTAATAGGAAAATGGAGACTGGCACTAGTGCCATTCTCCCATTGGAAAATGGAGAATGGCACTAGTGCCATTCTCCCAATGGAATGTCCTAATTCAAAATTTTGGCTTCACAAAGGTAGAAGGGCACCAATGCCATTCTCCCATTGGAATTAGTGGAGTGTCAATCTATAGGTTTAGTGCCATTCTCCATTGTAATAGGAAAATGGAGAATGGCACTAGGAATAGGAAAATGGAGAATCGCACTAGTGCCAATCTCCCATTGGAAAATGGCACTAGTGCCATTCTCCCAATGGGATGTCCTAATTCAAAATTTTGGCTTCACAAAGGTAGAAGGGCACCAATGCCATTCTCCATTGTAATAGGAAAATGGAGAATGGCACTAGGAATAGGAAAATGGAAAATGGCACTAGTGCCATTCTCCCAATTGGATGTCCTAATTCAAAATTTTGGCTTCACAAAGGTAGAAGGGTACCAATGCCATTCTCCCATTGGAATTAGTGGAGTGTCAATCTATAGGTTTAGTGCCATTCTCCATTATAATAGGAAAATGGAGAATGGCACTAGGAATAGGAAAATGGAGAATGGCACTAGTGCCATTCCCCCATTGGAAAATGGCACTAGTGCCATTCTCCCATTGGAAAATGGAGAATGGCACTAGTGCCATTCTCCCAATGGAATGTCTTAAATTTTTGGCTTTGTAATAGGAAAATGGAGACTGGCACTAGGAATAGGAAAATGGAGAATGGCACTAGGAATAGGAAAATGGAGAACACTAGTGCCATTCTCCCAATGGGATGTCCTAATTCAAAATTTTGGCTTCACAAAGGTAGAAGGGCATCAATGCCATTCTCCCATTGGAATTAGTGGAGTGTGAATCTATAGGTTTAGTGCCATTCTCCATTGTAATAGGAAAATGGAGAATGGCACTAGGAATAGGAAAATGGAGAATGGCACTAGTGCCATTCTCCCAATGGAATGTCCCAATGGAATGTCCTAATTTTTTGGCTTTGTAATAGGAAAATGGAGACTGGCACTAGGAATAGGAAAATGGAGAATGGCACTAGGAATAGGAAAATGGAGAACACTAGTGCCATTCTCCCAATGGGATGTCCTAATTCAAAATTTTGGCTTCACAAAGGTAGAAGGGCACCAATGCCATTCTCCCATTGGAATTAGTGGAGTGTCAATCTATAGGTTTAGTGCCATTCTCCATTGTAATAGGAAAATGGAGAATGGCACTAGGAATAGGAAAATGGAGAATGGCACTAGTGCCATTCTCCCATTGGAAAATGGAGAATGGCACTAGTGCCATTCTCCCAATGGAATGTCCCAATGGAATGTCCTAATTTTTTGGCTTTGTAATAGGAAAATGGAGACTGGCACTAGTGCCATTCTCCCATTGGAAAATGGCACTAGTGCCATTCTCCATTGTAATAGGAAAATGAAGACTGGCACTAGGAATAGGAAAATGGAGAATGGCACTAGTGCCATTCTCCCATTGGAAAATGGCACTAGTGCCATTCTCCCAATGGGATGTCCTAATTCAAAATTTTGGCTTCACAAAGGTAGAAGGGCACCAATGCCATTCTCCCATTGGAATTAGTGGAGTGTCAATCTATAGGTTCATTGGAATTAGTGGAGTGTCAATCTATAGGTTTAGTGCCATTCTCCATTGTAATAGGAAAATGGAGAATGGCACTAGGAATAGGAAAATGGAGAATGGCACTAGTGCCATTCTCCCATTGGAAAATGGCACTAGTGCCATTCTCCCATTGGAAAATGGAGAATGGCACTAGTGCCATTCTCCCAATGGAATGTCCTAATTTTTTGGCTTTGTAATAGGAAAATGGAGACTAGTACTAGTGCCATTCTCCCATTGGAAAATGGAGAATGGCACTAGTGCCATTCTCCCATTGGAATGTCCTGATTTAAAATTTTGGCTTCACAAAGGTAGAAGGGCACCAATGCCATTCTCCCATTGGAATTAGTGGAGTGTCAATCTATATGTTTAGTTTGTCTAGATTACCACTAGCGGAGAATGGGAGTGACGCCAATCTAATGCTGGCAACTACAATAAATGATTGTCATTGCCACCTAAATTACATCAAATGCTTGTCATTGCCCATTGATTTTCCATCAACTACATATCTTGCATTCATTCTCCTCAACTACATATCTTGATCTTCCATCAACTACATATCTTACTAAGTTAAAGAGCCTGTGCATTTTCATTGCAATACTCATGGTACACTCTACATTTTTTAAATGGTGTTTTGGAGATTTTCAAATGAGAATGCTCACAACAAAAGCGAGTCTCAATATCAATGGAAATTCCAGAGACTCGCTATTATGAAGGTGTTTTTGAACATCACTATGGCTCACGAGATGAATCTAACTCAAATGGGTTTCAAAGTTTATTATTTTTTTGATGATAACGTAGTTTAGACACTGATATTCTATTTATTATTTGAGAATGTAGTTGATATTTCACGCTTCATGAATGGCTATCTAGTCTATTTTCACATATTTCTCCTGTTTTTTCATTGAGGAGAGCTACAATTTCTTCCAAAACTGCCATTCTGGGAATTGGGTTTTTCCCGAATTGGGAATTGGAAATGGCATTGAGAAGCCTAAACTCACATGCTCATTCTTCTATGTAGTGATCACTGTCTCTGCTGTGTAGAGATCATATGGAATTGTGTCAATCTCTGTGGAGAATGCCACCAGTGGAGAATGGTAGTGGTGCCAATCTCATAACATGACCTGCAAACATGCACAAGGAATCCTAAACTCACATGTGCATTCTTCTATGTAGAGATCACTGTCTCCGCTGTGTAGAGATCATATGGAATTGTGTCAATCTCTGAGTTCATCAAACTCACATGTGGATTGGAATCGAACACCACTCTCCTATAATCATTGGAATACCCCTCCTAGAATAGTAGGGTGAGCATTTGTACAAGTGGAGAATGGCAGTGGTGCCAATCTCTTATTAGGCCCTAAGAAATGGCATTGAGAAGCCTAAACTCACATGCTCATTCTTCTATGTAGTGATCACTGTCTCCGCTGTGTAGAGATCATATGGAATTGTGTCAATATCTTATTAGGCCTTAGAATGTCAATCTATAGGTTTAGTTTGTCTAGACAACCACTAGTGGAGAATGGCAGTGATGCCAAACTCATGGTGGCACCTACATAATGATATTAAGATCATCACACTCACATGTGGATTGAAATCGGACACCACTCTGCTATGATCATTGGAATACCCCTCCTAGAATAGTAGGGTAAACATTTGTACAAGAGAATGGTAGTGGTGCCAATCTCTTATTAGGCCCTAAGAAATGGCATTGAGAAGCCTAAACTCACATGTGCATTCTTCTATGTAGTGGTCACTGTCTCCGCTGTGTAGAGATCATATGGAATTGTGTTAATCTCTGTGGAGAATGCCAATAGTAGAGAATGGTAGTGGTGCCAATCTCATACCATGACCTGAAAACATGCACAAGGAATCATAAACTCACATGTGGATTGGCAGTTTTGCCATTATAGAATGCCACCGGTGGAGAATGGCAGTGGTGCACAAGGAATCCTAAACTCACATGTGCATTCTTTTATGTACTGATCACTGTCTCCGCTGTATAGAGATCATATGGAATTGTCTCAATCTCTGAGATCATCAAACTCACATGTGGATTGGAATCGGACACCACTCTCCTATGATCACTGGAATACCCCTCCTAGAATAGTAGGGTAAACATTTGTACAAGAGAAGAATGGCAGTGGTGCCAATCTCTTATTAGGCCCTAAGAAATGTCATTGAGAAGTTTAAACTCACATGTGCAGAGATCATATGGAATTGTGCCAATCTCTGTGGAGAATGCCACCAGTGGAGAATGGCAGTGGTGCCAATCTCATACCATGACCTGAAAACATGCACAAGGAATCCTAAACTCACATGTGCATTGGCACTTTTGCCATTATCCTACTGCCATTCTCCGCTAGTGGTTGAGAGTTTCTTTGGAATCATGATTTATTTCAGGGATTTCAATGGTGTATCAACAAGTTGTTGTGTTTTCATCCTAAAGTGTACTTTTTTACTTTGCAATGAGTAATCAACATGACATGTAAAGTTATCATTTTACAATAATGCTAGTCAGTCCAAACATTGAAAGTGCACAATAAATGATTGTCATTGCCACCTAAATTACATCAAATGCTTGTCATTGCCCATTGATTTTCCATCAACTACATATCTTGCATTCATTCTCCTCAACTACATATCTTGATTTTCCATCAACTACATATCTTACTAAGTTAAAGAGCCTGTGCATTTTCATTGCAATACTCATGGTTATTAATTACACTCTACATTTTTTAAACGGTGTTTTGGAGATTTTCAAATGAGAATGCTCACAACAAAAGCGAGTCTCAATATCAATGGAAATTCCAGAGACTCGCTATTATGAAGGTGTTTTTGAACATCACTATGGCTCACAAGATGAATCTAACTCAAATGGGTTTGAAAGTGTATTATTTTTTTGATAATAACGTAGTTTAGACACTTATATTCTATTTATTATTTGAGAATGTAGTTGATATTTCACACTTCATGAATGGCTATCTAGTCTATTTTCACATATTTCTCCTATTTTTTCATTGAGGGGAGCTACAATTTCTTCCAAAACTGCCATTCTGGGAATTGGGTTTTTCCCGAATTATCTAATATGGTCTTTAACTTGAATGACGCCTCCATGCATTTCATTCAGTAAGGGTGTACATTTAATATAAATGAATAAAAAGAGAAGTAACTTTCAAATTTATATAATTGAAAGACGAAAATATCAAGAAAAAAATTAAAGATTTATAATTACTATATTTTACTAGTAATAGTTAGAATGAGTAGTATCTTCAAATCCATATCTAAAATGAAAACTATCAAAATGTGTTAGTTTACTTCACATTTGCATGAACGAGCAATATTACTATTTCCATCATGAGTCATTACAAGGTGTTCTCCTCACTATTACAAGGGTTATGCGGTTTCTAGTGTTACCCATACCCACGTCTTCTCCTACCATCTAATAATGACCAGGCTTGCAAAATCTGATAAAATCATTTCTCTAAAGGCTAGGCCTGCCATCGACTGAGGGTTGGGCGGGGTGACAGGTCCATTGGAATTCGAGAGGAGTAAATGCTGATGAAACTGATGGAAAACATTGGCTCGTAAAAGAAGAGGAAGATCTCAAGAAGCACGCTCTTGCATCTAGATTCTAGAGTTTAGTTGGTAGCTGGTTGATAATGGAAACACAAACCCATAAGGCCACTCCACTCAATTGATTTTTCAATTTCTCCTTTTTGAGGAGAGCCATTCCTTGTCTGAATGGTGCGAAAAGAAGTCAACGATTCTTTCACAGAGGCTAAACTTTCTATCCAACGATCATTTTTGGGGCATCACGTTCTTCAGCAAAGTTGGACCTCAAGATGCCCATCCGTGATCAATCACGAACAAGATCATACGTGTTAATCTGATCGCGAAGCAAAGCAATAGTTAGGAAACCGATGCAAATTCTTGGGAAACCGATGCAAATCCTTCAATATTCTTTCGAAGCGAAGCGAAGCGATATTCTTCTGGCATTGTTAGGAAACCGATGCGAATCCTTCAATATTTTCCTTCAGCGAACAATCCTAAACACAATGTTGACAGATAAACGCCAGGCTTTCGGGGCCCATCACATCATGCAAGAACTTGATTTCGGCTCGTTGGAGCTTGTTCTCGCCTTCTCTAGGAAATGTGAGGTTTCCTAGCAGAGGAATGGTAACAGGCTTGGTAGTGAAATTAGGATGGCCAGCGAGAGGGCTGATGCGAAGGGGATCGAGCGTGATGTAAGCTGCAAGGGCTGCAATGAGGACGGCGATGAGACCACCAAGACCCATGAAGAAGGATGTCCGTCTTCCCTCTGTCTTTCTGCTCTTAGCTCTTTGGTTCCTCTGTCGCTCTCTCTGTGTGCTCTTGCGCTACTCTTATCTACATGGAAGCTGGTCTCTCCTAGACACAGAACATCAGGATGAAGAGGGGGAGTCGACAAAAACTCTCGAGCAATCAATTCCTGATATCTACTGCAAGTTACTATCAAGCAATTATCAATCGTTCTTTTACATAGCCCATGGTTCCTCGCTACTGCAAGCTACTTTCAAGCAATATACAATTGTTCTATAACAATATCTAAGCTCATGGTTCTTTGCAAAACACTCTCTCTTGCTCGCTTGATCTCCTCTGACTACTCTAATTCTCGCACTCTTTCTGTGCCATAATGACAAAAACTCTTCCTTAGGACTTCACGTTTCTGACCTTGGCTTCTCAGTTCCAACGTCCAACGATCCGCTGTCCCCACGTCTGAGAGGTTAATGGAAGAGAAGCTCCACGGACTACAGGCAAGGTACAATGACTCTAGGATTTTGCTGTGGATTGTTCACACTCTACAATCACCTAGATGCGAATCCTTCAGTATATGGCTAAGTAGCACAATTGCCAGGCATTTGTATTCCAAGTAAATGTGCTGTCGAATTGCGCGGCTGCCTTGGATCCCGTCAGAAATTACATCAGAAACATGATCAGAAAACCATCGGATTTCGAGGACATGAGCAGAACATCCCAGCTTGAAGACCTTTTCGAGGAGAACTACACCGCCGGAAACACTTTTTGAGGTCTCTCGCTGGAAGATAAGACATCTTGCCACAGGCATCACGCTCTTAACAATGGCATCACTCTTTGAGAACTCTCTGTGAAAGTCATGGTACAAACTTTCTACACTGAGGTTGGCACAAACATTAGAGCCCTTTTGCTGCCCGTTGCCGACTCCACTGGTTGGCATACATTCTGTAAAGAATAAGGGAGAGAGATAGGAGACTCAAGTTCAGCTTTCTTCACAACACACAAAAGAGAGAGGACACAAGGTTGGAGGGTGAAGCCTTTCTTCACTTTTGCACACAACAACAATACAATAGAAGAGGGAAATACCCTATATGTCAGACCCTAGAATGCGTGGTTCATATGTGAACCCAAACCAAAAACATACATGGTAGTCTAACTACACCACGAGTACAACTAACATAGGTGGTGACATAAATGATAGTCATCCAGGAGATATATCGGGGGTAGAGCTTGATATCTCAACACTCCCCCTCAAGCTCAAATCCATCTCACGTACACCATGCAAGCTCTTAAATCTGCGAAGCTTCTCGGTACCCAATGCCTTCGTAAAAATATCAGCCACCTGCTCCTCAGTGCTGACATAGTCAAGATCAATCTCACCAGCTAGAACCTTCTCTCTCACAAAGTGATAATGCACCTCAATGTGCTTCGTTCTAGCATGATAAACTGGGTTATTAGCAAGCATGATGCTGCTAATGTTGTCACAATGAATGACAACTGCTGCATGAATTGACTGTCCCATATCTGCAAGTAGCTTCCGTAACCAAGCTACCTCACATGCAGCCATTGCTGCACCCCTGTACTCAGCCTCTGTGCTCGACAAGGCAACTGTTGGCTGCTTCTTGCTGCTCCAACTGATGGCACCACTCCCAAGGGAAAACATAAAACCACTAGTAGATCTCCTGTCTGAGACACTACCAGCCCAGTCAGCATCTGTGTATCCATGTACCTGTAATGCACACCCAGCTTCATAAAACAGTCCATAATGTAATGTGGACTTCACATACCGCAGTATGCACCTAGCCGCATCCAAATGTGGCTTCCTCGGTGCCTGCATAAACTGACTCACCAGCCCCACAGCATAGCTCAAATCTGGTCTGGTTATAGTCATGTAAATCAAGCTACCTACTATGCGCCTGTACATAGTAATATCTTCAAGAAGCTCACCTGTCTCTGCATTGAGCTTCACATTCTGCTCCAATGGAACAGAAATAGGCTTACAGCCTGTCATCCCATATTTGGACAGCATGTCCAAACCGTATTGCCTTTGCAACAGCCATATCCCACTCGGGGATCTAATAACCTCAATGCCCAAGAAGTAACGTAGCTCTCCCAAATCCTTCATCTCAAATTTCTGCTTCAACAGCAGCTTCACTTCATTAATGTCTGCATCACTATCACCTGTAATAATCAAGTCATCAACATAGATGACTATAAGCACAATCCCTCTGTTTGTCCTTTTCACATAAAGTGAAAAATCTGAATTGGAAATCTGAAATCCAATAGTGACAAGATATTGCCCTATCTTGTCTGACCATGCCCTCGGTGCCTGTTTTAAGCCATACAAGGCTTTGCGCAACCTGCATACAAAATCGGGGTGTGAATTATCCTCATAACCTTCTGGCTGCATCATATAAACCTCTTCCTGCAAATCACCATGCAAGAAGGCATTTTTCACATCCATCTGATGCAAAGACCATCCCTTTGCAGCAGCCATAGCAATTACTGCTCTCACGGTTGCCATCCTTGCAACTGGGCTGAAAGTTTCCTAATAGTCAATTCCATATGTCTGCGCAAAACCTTTGGCAACCAATCTTGCCTTGTACCTGCTAACAGACCCATCAGCATTGTGCTTTACTTTGTAAACCCACTTGCAGCCAATAGCCTTCTTATCATGAGGCAAAGGCATCAAATCCCAAGTGTGGTTTGCATCCAAGGCAGCCATCTCTTCATCCATAGCTGCTTCCCAATTTTTATGCCCTGCTGCATCCTCAAAACATGTGGGCTCTGGCTCCTCTAGAACCTTGACCATATAAGCATAGTGATGTGCTGTATACCCATCATATCTCAGCCTGTCAACTGGATACTTAATACGAGTGGACCTCCGTACAACTGGATCAGTTGCAGGAGTCTTTAAATCATGCCTACTTTTCCTTGCACCAGGTGTAACAACAGAAGGAATCCCAAGTTCCTCATCAAGGCTCATTTCAGAGCCACTTGACTCTCCATCAACATGAGAGCTACCAGCAGACACATCAAACACTGGAGCATGGTCCACTTTTTCTTTTCCCTTATGTGATACCTGCACAACACTATCAGGACTACCATGTGACGATTCACTAGATCTCAATCTCCCTGTCCATGCATTAGATCCACTAGTAGAGGAGACTCTAGGTCCACTCAAGGCTTGAGATTGCTGCTCTGGATTTATTGCAGCATTCCCATTTCCTGCATCTGCATCTCCTACCATAACAGTTGGTGCATACCAGCTGCTCATTTCATCAAAAACAACATCTCTGCTCACTTGCATTTTGCGGGTGGAAGGGTTATAACAGCGATACCCTTTCTGGTGCAGAGCATATCCAATAAAGATGCATTTTTCTGCCTTTGGATCCAGCTTTGTTCTCTTCTCATCAGGAACATGAACATAAGCTATGCAACCAAATACCTTCAAGTGAGAAATATCTGGTTTTTGACCTGTATACATTTCTTCAGGCGTCATGCCATGGACAGCTGCAGTGGGGGTTCTGTTCATAATACAAACAGCAGTTGCTACTGCTTCAGCCCAAAAATAATCAGGCATGTTTTTCTCATTTAGGATCGCCCGTCCTACGTCTGCAATATGCCTGTTCTTCCTTTCTGCAACCCCATTCTGCTGAGGGGTAGACCTGCATGAGTACTTCCTTTGAATTCCCTGTTCTTTCAGATATTCACAAAATTCTTCTGAAAAGTACTCTCCCCCTCCATCAGATCTTAGCAGTTTAATATGCACACCTTTCTCTTTTTCAACCATGGCCTTAAAAGCCTTGAAATGGCTGAACACTTCACTTTTGTGCTTCATAAAATAAATCCACACCTTCCTAGTGTAGTCATCAATAAACGTCACATAATAATGGCATCCACCAATAGAAGCAGCTTTGGTTGTCCAAACATCTGAATGGATCACTTCCAAAGGTCTTCTGCTCACCTTAGCATTTTTGGGAAATGCATGTTTGGCCTGCTTACCCATTTGGCATGCTTCACATACCTTTTGCATTCCCTCAACTCTGAATTTAGGCAAACCTGCAACAATGTTTTTCGTTTGCATAGATTTCAGCCTTTGTATATTCACGTGCCCAATGCGCTTGTGCCATATCTCAATATCTGCAATGACACCTCTCCCATGCGCAAACATAGCAGCTTTCACCTCAGGCATATCAACATCCAAGGTGAACATTCTGCCATTTTTGTTGCCTTTCGCAACCAAGTGGCACTTATTTTTCAAGTCCTCAACAAAGCATCCATCAGGATTAAATCTAACCTGCAGACCTTGCTCAACCATCTGGCCGACTGAAACCAGGTTCTTAGTGATTTTTGGAACATGAAGTACATCTGCCAAGTACTTTGTTTTGCCATCCTGCATAGCCAATGGCACTTTACCAACCTACGTAATTGGGTGCGCAGTATCATCACCTGTTTCAACATAACCTGGCTTATCCAAATTTCTAACATCATGAAACCACTCACCATGACTGGTCATGTGGTTAGAGGCACCTGAATCAACATACCAAACATCATTGCAAGCTGCAGCATCTCTTGACATGGAGTTAACCATATGCTGCATCACAAAAAGGTGCTCATTTCTGTCGTCACCATGCCCACTTGATGATGCATAGTTGCTTTGCTGCAACTTCCCACTTTTGATGTCATTCTGCTTTTTATAGCATGTATTCTCCTTGTGTCCAGGCTTTCCACAATAATAGCATTCTGTGCTGCTATTTACTTGCTGGTTCCTTTGCCATGAACCACGGCCTCTTTGGCTCCCCCTGCCTCTAGAACTACCACGTCCTCCTCCATAGGACTGGTTTTCCTGTTGTTGCTGTTGATTCTGATTTCCTGCACGGCCACCAAAACGGCCTCTTCCTCTACCCCTGCCTCTACCTGTATTCGAGTAGAAAGCAGTCTCTTGAGAAGTTGAGGTGGCTGAACCACCATTCCTTTGCTCTTCACTCAGCAAGAGAGCAATAAGTTCCTGAAAATCAGGAAATGTTTCACGGACTCCAATGGATGTCCGAAACTGTGCATAATCTTTCCCAAGACCATTCAAGGTCACGGACACTAAGTCCTCATCATCAACAGGTGCTCCAATGGAGGCAAGAGAATCTGCAAGGCCTTTCACCTTCAAGGAATACTCATTTATATTCATATTTTTCCTTTGCACATTGTGCAACTCCTGCTTTAGCTGCATCTTTTGTGCTTTGGTATTTGTGCTATACAGCTTCACCAATGTATCCCATGCCTCCTTAGGTGTCTCTACATCCTGTATATGCACAATCATAGAATCTGAAATGCTAACAGACAGCCAATACAAGCATTTTCTGGCTTTCTCATGCCATTCTTTAAAGGCCTTCAATTCAGCAGGAGTGGGAGCAGCACCCAACACTGGTTCTGCAGTTTCACCACTGATGTACTCCCAAACTCCCTTTCCCATAAGGAAGTTTGTCATCCTGAACTTCCATGCTTGGAAGTTGTTCTTGTCAAGCTTCTCACTGACAATGGTAGACAGATTCTCAGACATTTTACAAATCACGAATTGCAACAGCAACCTGTAAACACAGCAAATGCCTCACAAGGGCAAATAGCAAAACTTCTGCAAACAGCCTCACAGGGGCAGATCCGCAACACTGACGAAAGTGGTATTTCACCACACAGTCACTTCCTAGTGACGATTTTGCATCAACAGGCAACAGGCATGAATCTGCAACTCCCAATATCTCTGCACACAGGCATATGATGCAATTTCTGTGGCACCTTTCCACCGACTAGCCGCACAGTGGTTGCACAGCGAAAAACAGGGCCTTTTTCTGAGTGCCTGCGAAGAACTTGCGCCTTCAAAACGGGCCTCGGAATGGCCTCAAATCAAAAAAATAAAGTCACCGATGGCTTCGCCCTCACCCGCAGCATATACTGCACTCTCGCCACACCATGAAGGGCCTCTCAATCTGAAACAGTGCACTCCTGCACTTCTGGCTGTGCTACCTGCAGAGATTTGCTCCCAAACTCGAAATAGGAAAGCAACACTGGTCCTCTTACCAGGACACCACAAACTTGGCTTGCTTTCTTGAGCTCCTTACCACGAACAAGGCTCTGATACCATGTAAAGAATAAGGGAAAGAGATAGGAGACTCAAGTTCAGCTTTCTTCACAACACACAAAAGAGAGAGGACACAAGGTTGGAGGATGAAGCCTTTCTTCACTTTTGCACACAACAACAATACAATAGAAGAGGGAAATACCCTATATGTCAGACCCTAGAATGCATGGTTCATATGTGAACCCAAACCAAAAACATACGTGGTAGTCTAACTACACCACGAGTACAACTAACATAGGTAGTGACATAAATGATAGTCATCCAGGAGATATATCGAGGGTAGAGCTTGATATCTCAACACATTCATCTACTCTTCTACCTTCTGCCCGTTGCTGACTCCACTGCTCTGGCTCTTCTTCCTTCTGCATGCTGCTACTTTCGCCTTCCATTTACTCTCACAGGCTCGCTCTCACGCGCTCATCGATGTTAATCTTCTCATTTTGTCTGAGTAACGTGGCTCGTTTCTCACCGCAAAGCTGCCTCCTCATCGCAAAGTTGCCTCCTCACTGCTTCACCGCCTCCTCACCGCCTCACCGCCTCCATCCTTCCTTCCTTCCATAGTCATTCCGTCCATAGCTCTCTTATCATAGCTCTCACCTCATCGTCTCCTCCATCTTCCTATCTTTCTCTTCGCCACCTTTCCTCTTTGCCACCTCGTTTCTCTTCTTCCTTCGCTCCCTTCTCCTCACCATGATATCATAGTATCTCTCGTTGCTCTTGTGCCAAAGCTTTTCTTTCACGTTGATGGACCTCCTTTGTAACAAGGCACACTGGTTATTCTTTTGTGGCTTTACTCCACGTAGGGCGGCTTCGTCCTTCGAGACCCCTTGTTTTGCTTCCTAGCCTCAACGACAGTTTCTTCTCTGAATGGCATTCAAGGTGCGAGCTCCACTGGCGGTGTGATCATGGGAGTGGATGGGAACTTACAAGGCAAGGCCACACAATCCGCATAGCTTCTGTTTCACCGATTGTAGTGATGGTTTCCTCGTCTACAGGATCACGTGCCAATAGAGCTGAGGCTTACCTCACAATGCCATTTCCATTTGCAAAAGAGCAGGAGAGATAGAGAGATCGACTGTATGCTGATTGTTCCTTGGCTCCTCACCGCCTCCTCCTCACCGCCTCACCGCCTTGGCTCCTCACCTCCTCACTGCCAATCCTCACCGCCAATCCTCATTGACAAGTCGACCTCATTGAAGGTTGGAATCCTTATCGTGTTAGAGATTCCATTCCTGCCCTCTCATGTTCCCACAGTTCAAATGCTGTGGTGGCAGTTGGACTGCCTGGGGCAGCAAAAGAGGCAGCGCGTTAACATGTTCCCACAGTTCAAATGTTGTGGTGGCAGTTGGACTGCCTGGGGCAGCAAAAGAGGTAGCACGCTGCCTTTTTTGCTGCCCCAGGCAGTCCAACTGCCACCACAGCATTTGAACTGTGGGAAGGCATACACACCATAGCCTGGGGCAACAAAAGAGGCAACGCATTAACGCGCTACCTCTTTTGCTGCCCCAGGCTATAGGATGTACGCCTTTCTGTATAGTCTAATTAGTCTACATTTTTGCATTGAATTTTATCTCCTCGGGCTCTTCACGACTGTTTCTTGCTCCATTTTGTTTTGTTACTCCATTTTGCTTGCGTTGCTCAGTGGTAGTTGCTTAGGACTCGATGGTGTTCATAGGTTTTTTGTTGACTTGGTTGTGTAGCAGCCTGAGGTATCATTTCATTTCATAGGACTTGCCTTCAAAAATTTGTGCCCATATTCTACAAACCATATGTACGAGGCATGTATGTGGTTGCTAGAGTTACCCCAGAGTCATGCAAGGGAGGGGAACTTGGACTGTGGAGGGCAGTAAAAGAGGCAGTGTGTTAACGCGCTGTGTTAACGCGCTGCCTCTTTTGTTGCCCTAGGCAGTCCAAGACCCTCTCCCATGTGAGGCATTAAAGTGATATTCAACTCTTGAACGGATGAAAGAAGTTCACAAAACAAATGAGCGAGTGCAAGTCCAATGTTCAAGCATAGAAATAAGAGGAAAATTTTTAGAAAACCTTGTAGACCATCGGCATCTAGGTAACATTTTGAAGACAGTCCTATTTACGCTCTAGAATTGCATGAGAGACCAAAAGAGACAGCGCATTAATGCGTTGCCTATTTTGGTCCCTTGGGCAGTCCAATAGTCCCCTCCTTGCATAGCGTTCAAAAGACCATGTGACCTATCCCTCCAAGAGTCCAATAGCATTCCAAAGACCATAAGACCTGTATACCAAAGCATACTTGTAGACAAAAGATGAAATGGTCGAAGCAACCTCTTGTGAGTATGAAAGAAAGTATTGATACATGGAGGATTGAGTAGAAAAGCCTTGCTGGAAAGCCTTCATGAAAGTGCATATTTACCACTGCAATTCCATATATCCAAGTGTATAGATACCACTGCAAGTTGATATACTATGTGCATTGGAGATGAACCTTTTTCTTTTAGGACACAAGTGGGTGAATGTTCCCTAAACTGGAAATCAATTGCATTGGTAGATACATGTATTTTTGTCTAGATATGTAAAATGATATTTATTCATAAGTGCGACTTTACACACCTTTGCATTCATATATGTCAGCAATTTGAGATATTTGTTTGAATCTTTTTCCTTATGAGGTGTACACACTTCATTATCTGTTTGGGGCTTTGCCCTCGTGATAGGTATTGCATATGTTTTCATAAACAAAACCTTTATCATATATATATGTGAAAAAGCTCTCATGTTTTTTTGAGCGTATGGATAGATTTGAGAAGACCTTTGAACCTGCCATAGGTTATACTCTATCTGTTGTTACATGTTGTTTCTTGTTTTTAGTTTTGGTTTTTATTGAAAAGTTTTTGAGAACTATGATTGGAAAAATGCCTTGTTTTTTGTCTTTTCAGGATGACAGGAAAAAAAGTAGAAAAGTTCAAGTGGCACATTCTACAAAGGTGACAAGAGGAACAAAAGTAGATCACAATGTTGAATCATCAGTAGGTGGAACGGAAGAGCAAGAAAGTGTGGTGGGTCTAGAGGTTGAAGTATCATCAACTCAAAGAGATGAAGGTCCAAGAGTGGAGGAGGATGAGTTGGATGATACTGAAGTTCAGGTGGAAGGAGGAGGTGATGTGATTGGCAAATGTAGGATGCTTGATTCAAATGAGCGTCCTCGCATTCCCTTGTGTAGGTTGATACCTTATGCAAGAGTGAGAGGACTTCGTGATGATGTATCTTCACTCAAAAGTACATTTCAAGTGGAGGGCTATCTCCCAGAGAAAGGGTCTTTCATTGTATCTATCTACAAGAGTGATGGAGAGGAGATAGTTGTGACAGATGATATGAGGAAGAGTTGGTCTCCCACCTGGAGAGAGGTGGATGAGAAGTTTGAGAAAGATGTGATGTCTAACACTGACTTTCATTTTATGTCACAAAAGATGTTATTTGTTTGGGAGGGCAATCATAGGACCACTGCATGGATGAGTGTTATCAAGGAAATCTTTCCTACAAACAAGAAAAGACATGTACGAGTGGTATGCACAATAATTGACCCAAGGAAAATTAGTGAGATTGCTCTCTTTGCAGGGCTACAACGAATGAATTCATAAGTACATGGACTCTTTGAATCTTCTCCACATTTGTGTTTTATGCTACTTTGCATTTATTGATTGGGTTGTGTACTTTGCTGTTTGTTTTCTAGCATGAATGAACATGCCATTATCAAACCCAGTCTAAGGGACCTACTAAAAATGCACACAACATTTGTGAGTGTGACTCTATGGTGTTTATGAAAACATTGTCTTCGAGTGAGATCAAATCAACATTGTCTTCGAGTGAGATCAAATCAATAGAGAATTGGAGGGCTCAAGAGAGTAAAGGGAAGAAGCCATGGTCTCCATTAACAAGAGGTTATCTGGCAAGGCTTGTCTTCCAGGTAGAACTTCCAGGTAGAATGTTGCATTTGTATTGATGCTTACATCTTTATCACTCCTTTTCTTTCTCTAATTGGAACTTATGTATGTAGGTTGAGTACAATACAGAGCTTAAAAAAGCAATTTACAAAATATCTACAAAGCTACCTTTAGATCAAAGGGGAGAGGCAGAAGGAAAGCAGCGTACCATAATTCAAAAGAGAATTGCTGATAGGATGGGAAAGGTGTGAATTGAATTTTCTATACTTTGTTGCATTTATTTTGAAGTTAAGTGACTGACATGTCATCTTTGGATAGGTGTTGAATTGTATAGATCCTGGTCTTGGAGAGGCTTGGTTGGAAAAGTTGTTTGCCTTGCACTTTGATGGTATGGACTCTTGCGTGACATTGGCGAAGCTCCAACTCATTGCAAAGTCTGATTTGAGATTAGAAAAAAAAAATATTTTCCTTTCTTTGTTAGAAGCCACTAAACCTATGCGAGACATGTACTTCATGCCTGTGGGTGACCTTGAGTACAGAGGGTGTGTTTCTTCTACCAATACAAATCATCTTCCATGGTGTTTGTTTGTTTCTTGCCAATGACATGACTCTTATTTTTTAATTATAAAATTGTGTCAACTTTTACTGTTTAGGTGGATTAGTAGAGAGATAGTTTTGGAGAAGGTGGAGAGACAGTCATTGAAAGTGCTTGAAGATTTGAGGGTGATCACAACAATGGGCATGCCTTTGGATACCCCTAAGGATTACACATTGCAGGAATACATGGAGGATATAAAACTGGAGGGGAGAAAACATATGTTTGTGGTGCTAAGATCAAAGGAAACAAAGATGGAGAGCAAGGGTGGAAAAAAAGGAGATAGACTATCTGAGTTGGACATGCTGCCCATAGGGTGGTTTATAGGTATGTTGTCAATACATTCGAAGGTTCATTTTTCATTTGTCTATGTTTGTGCTGTTGATTCATGTAATTACACAATCATTGATGGTTGTTCCACTTGATTTCTTTACATTTTGATGGTTTGGGACATCCAATTTTTTTGTGTTTCTTGGTTGATAGATATCTCTCCCACTTGGCAATAGAGCAAAGGATCTCTGACATTCCAAATTTGTGCAAGAGTTGGGTGGAGATTGGTCATGCTACATGCATGTATCCACCTGGCATGCACCGTCTCTCTCAATGGGAATTAGCACATTGTCCCTGGTGGATAGATTTTCCTAAAGGGCAAGTACTGGTGTGAGAAAGAGACTTGTACAATACTTATGCTTCACAAAAAGCCAATGAAGCAAGTAAGGACAAAGTGGAGGGAAGCTCAAGGAGAGATAAGAAAGAGAAAGAGAAACAAGAACATCCTACAGAAAAAGGTAAGGAAGATACAATATGATTGTTTGTTGATGTTGTCTTCAATTTTTTTTGACATTGCATTAATAAGTTTATGATTGTTCTCTTTCTAGATGAGGGACCATCTAGTCCTATGTGGCATAAAATGGATCACATAGAGAGTGCAGGTAAGGGTGTTATTGTGTTCTGCATATGTAGTTGTTCCTTTAACACTAGTTTTACTTGTAATTGATTTGCTTTTGCATATAGGTGGAGAATCAATCTCGGGACTTGTGAAGCAATACGTGTTCCATCGATCACAGTCACCTAACATTTCCTTGGCCCGTGGCATCACATCTTTGTTTGCTTGTATAGTTGGAGATTACATTGCAATGGGCAAAGACTTTGTTGACTCTAAAAGAAATGATAAGTATGCTATTTTGCATGAGTTTTTTATTACAGTGGCTAGTCAAGATCAGGACTACAAGAGGATGGGTAAGAAGGTGAAGTGGGCTTCAGATTTTATATTGCTCAATTTTCCATCTGGCTATCCACTTGATGAGAGAGGATCCATTCCTACTTGGAATGTCTTTCTCGAGGACCATGTGCAGCATGGGCTTGCAGTTGCTTCAGCTTCTTTGTCTGATAGTGGTTGGTTGGCATGCATATGTCCTTTGGCAGGTAAGGCACAATACCACAATTGACATTTCACATTTTTTGTTTCCATTCTACTAGTTTTAAATAAAATTAATTGCTTGCAGGACAATGTATTGGTTGGATGGAACGGTTTGCATATGTCCAGGGCTTGGAGGTTGTTAGACGTGTGATCATTCATGACAAGTTTCCATATGGATTTTGTAGAGAACATGATAAAAGTGTTAAGGTAAGCTACCATTCCATGCATTCTATGTTTGCATTCCATGATAAAAGTGTCTTTGACAAATGTCTCCTCGTTAGTCATATGCATGCTATGTTTGGAAGGATAAGTCCTATGCATGCTATGTTTGCCATCTTTCATGCTATAATGCTTGCTAGTTGAAGTCAATATACTATATATGTTTTTCTCCATGTGGTTTCCAGATGCAATCTTCACTATTAGCTCTAATACGTAGAGCAAAGAAGAATCCAACAGTTTTTTGGGAGGAGAGCTTTCCACTTTTCCAACAGCTTTTGATTGATCCATGTGAAGATGTTTGGACTCATTACATACCTCCCTCTGCAAGGACAATCATGCCGATGTCTTCTCAGCTAGCACGAGGTGGACTAGAGAGGAGTAGTTTTTTTGTAGGTTGCATTATGTCTCTTCTCTGTGTTCCTGGAGGGTTGGTTCTAGAGATGGGTTGTGGTACAGCCCCTCTTATGCATGCTTGTTAGGCCATTGGCAAGCCTTGTTTTTCATTTGATTCAGACAACGGTATTGTGGCTAGCATTGTTGAGCCACTTGTGGCAGATCATTTTGGAAAATGGATCAGGTCAGAGCATGATGGAGAGGGGGAAGAAGAGAGAGTGGAACCTGTCACAAACCCCTTTGATGAGTAGTATGCTACTGGCCCTGAGTTTTTTTGTTATATATTTTGAATGCTAAAATTGAGGAATTTGAAAGTGTTATTTAGCATCTTTATAATATGGTAGATAGTGAACATTTATGGGTGCCTTTGAATCAAGAAAGTACAAATTTTGATGCTTTGGATAGTGTTTGTAAGGCCTTGATCTAGCAATTGATTTTTTTTGCTTTTTGTTGGTAGCGAATTGTCTTTTGTATAACACATAAGGATGGCAAGTTCTTCTTATTGGAAATTATTTTTATTGTTCCACTTTGACTTACTTTCCTTTGAAATGTATGTTTTGTTGTAGTTTGTTGCCATGCTATGCAGAAAAAATGGCAAGATTCATGACAGCCGACAAGAGATATGATGAGTGGCAATTAGATAAACCACATGCGCGCAACTACTTTCTTGATGATGAATGTCAAGGGGATTAGAACCTGGTTTAAAACACCATTTTGTTCATAGACTGATAATTGTTGTGGTGAACCATGGACACATTTGTAAAGTTTTGCTCTAGTGCATTTTGTGGGTGAAGTGGTATTTCAATAGTCATCTATGTTATGAGTTTGGTAATTAGTTTATGTTCTTCAAGCGAAAGATAGGCTGTATTGTAAGTCTGATTATTGGTATGCTTATTATGACAACATCTTGCTATAGTAAGTTCGGTTTCAAATTTGTTCTCATCGGAGGAATTGTAAAAAAACTCGCTCGCTTCTTTGGGCCCGCTCGCTTTTTCTTGCTCGCTCTATTGACTACCTCTTTCCCAGTGATACCTATCTCTATCACTCAGTTTGAAGGCAGTAGGAAGTGAAGAGGTGTGTGAAGTTTATTACCCCCAACTTCATGTCAGAGTGTGTTCATGGTTGCAAGACTTTATGCAAAAATGTGCTGAGGCTCTTCCAAATAGTGAGATCCATTCCATGTACAAGGATGCCATGGTTACTATAGGTGATGAGTACATGACATACCAGCATTTTTGTAAGATTTGGAAGAATGAATTCAACAACTTGAAGATACCAAAGCTTTGTCACTTTGGTGTGCGTGCCACATGTGCAAACTTGAAGGCCTTGCATAATAGAAGTCAAGGACAAGAGAGAGGTGTGTGTAATGATGCCGTGAAATTTTGCTTCATTTCGACAAAAATTATTTGCTTGCAATATATAATCGTTTTCTATATTTGCAAAAGAAGAAATCACAGAGTTGCAAATGCATCGAGAAATGCAAGCTCTAGAAAGGAAGAAGTTAGCGAAGCATCGCAAGAAGAGCTACCAACAACTTGATAAGTACATAACCATCATCATTGATGGGATGGATCAAAAGAAGACCAATCTTCCACACTTCAAATGAGTGCCCAAGGATTTGAAAGAGGAGAACTTCATCACATATCATGTGGTTGGACGCATGATCTACCATGGTGAATTAATCCCCAAGGTTTATCTAACGACACCAAATTAAGAAATGATCCTAATCTCATAATTTCCATTCTTAATGATGCATTGAGGAATCTTACACAACCTCTTCCAAAAGTGTTCTATGTCCAACTTGATAACACATCGAGAGAGAACAAGACTCAAGTTGTGTTGGCATATCTTGTATGCTTGTGGAGAAAGGCATATTTCTGAAAGTGAAATTAGGATTCCTTATGGTGGGTCAAACACACGACCATATTGATCAAATGTTTAGCTGGTTCTCACTAAAGCTGAGAAGGAAAGAAGCATGGGATGGGGATTCAATGATCTGCATTTTGTAGGATGCATATGTGCCAAAATTGATAATTGCAAACAAGGAAAAAACAACAGATTTCAGACGCTTTGTGTTTGGTGACAACGAGCGAATTGATAGATGTCTTGCTTTCAACACCAATTTCGAATGAAGAAAGATCAAGAACGCACGATGTTGTTGTGGGGAAAGTTCTATTTTCCACATCACTGACTTGGGTTCTAGTCAAAGGATTAAAGTTCTTGAAGTGTGTTCTAGAGCGTAAGGACCCTTACAACCTTTACAATCAGTGAGGGCTCAAAGGAGGGGAGAGATGTAAACCCTATAAGTTCAGTCAATGAGATTAGAGAAACAATCTAGCATGCTGCAATGTATTTTGAAGATGTGGTGTGGACATGGTGGAATCCATTCTTTGCATCCCAAATACTTATCAACAATCACCTACTAAATGACCCCCAAGATGTGTTAGATTTAGTTGGCCACAATGCATTGAACAAGATTTTGTGAATGCGCGTATGAATGCTTCTTCAAGTGTGCATTTACATGCACCTTCAAAAAAGATTTATTTTGGGGAGGAGAGAGGAATGTACCTTGGAGCAAGAAAGCCCAAAAAAGCCAAAGAAAGGGTTGAAAAAATGTGGAGTGGTAGCATTGAGGACTTGGCAGTGGGTATGATGGTTGCTGTGTTAGCAACAGATGATCGTAGTGGATTTTCTTTTTGGATTGCTAAAGTTGTGAAAGTCGAAAAGGAAGGTTCAAACACCAAGTCAATAGAGGTGCATTGGTATTTCACCAAGTCCATGGATGCTTTCACGGGTCGATATAACCCAAAGATGGTGGTAACAAGAAAGTGTGGCTAAAAAGGAAAGAGGGCGACAAAGAATTGTCCAAGAATTGATACTCTACAATTGGATGAGGTAGATATTTTGGTATATGCATCGGGCATTTTCCAAAGGAGACAAAATACATAATATCCCAAAAGATTCCAAAGACATTAATTGGATGTAGTGAACAAATGGAAGCTAAGACACGCCATGCAAAAAAGAGGGTGGGAGCTAAACTTGCCCAGGTTAACTCGGAGAATGTTCTAGTGGTGGACAGCCTAGAGGAGGAAGGATCTTCAACTTCTACTGCACAAAGCTTAGACTCTAGTGCATTTGAAGGTGTAGGATCAAAGGATGAGTATTGTTCTTTGTAGGATCAGTGGCATGTACGTTTGTGCAATAATGTGATTTGCCCGGGGGATTCACTCTTCATTAAAGGGGGACGTCACCTGCGTGCATGAACTTCAAGAAAACCCCCTATTTAAGATCCACATAGGATGATAAAACACCCCTATTTAAGCTTATAAGATACCACCAAGATTCCATTATGTCCCCCCCTTTCCTTAAATCTACATTCTTTCTCAAGCATTTAGATTACACAATAAGCAAATTTAGGTTACTTTCCCTATGACTATTTAAAACCATACACAAAGTCAAACTTGTTTGGATCCCCTTCTCCCTCTCTTCTCTCCTCTCCCCCTTCCCTCTTCTCTCATGGAAAGACATTGCAACAATCTAGGAGCCGCTTGAGTGACACTTGCAGATGTAAAGCGAGTGGGAGAAAAGGAAAGAGTCTCACTTGTAGCTTTCTCACATACACAATGGGGGAATATACACAAAGGTGGAGGCTGAAAATAGTTCTCCTCTTCTTAGTTGTGAAAGCCAAAAGAACTCTAAGTACAAAAGAATAGGTGAACCCTATATGTGGGTCTCAAACCAAACTTAGCTAACTAAGGTGGCATACTATCTGAGCCACTAACTAGAGTACATAAACATAGCTATCATCCAGCTATTATTCATGGGCAGTGTACCAACCACATCTACAGCTAACAAGTCGATGACATAAATGCACAATAGTCACCCTGGCATATCACGAGTGGATCTCGATATCTCAACACTCCCCCTCAAGCTCAAACCCAATTCCTACACACCAAGCAGGTCTCTAAACTTGTGCAGCTTCTTTGCACCCAATGCCTTTATGAATATGTCAGCTACTTGATCCTCTGTGCTGACATAAACTACATCAAGAAAACCTACTAGAACCTTCTCCTGCACATAGTGATAATGCACCTCAATGTGCTTTATTCTAGCATGATAGACTGGGTTATTTGCCAAGTGTATACTACTCATGTCACAATAAATGACAACTGGCCCATGCATATCATAAAGTAGCTTATGCAACCAAGCTACCTCACATGCAGCCATTGCTGCACCCCTGTACTCAGCTTTTATGTTCAACAAGGCAAGGCTGTTTCTTGCTGCTCCAAGTGATTGTAGCACTCCCAAAAGAGAACATATATCCACTTGTAGATCGTCTATGAGAAATACTACCAGCCCAATCAGTATCAGTGTATCCATGCAACTGTATCTAAATCCTAGTCTCATAAAATAGTCCATACTGCAATGTGGACTTCACATACCTCAGTATGTGTCTAGCCGCTTCCTTGGAGCTTGCATAAATTGACTTACCAACCCAACAGCATAGCTCAAATCTGGCCTGGTAATAGTCATATAAATCAAACTTCCTACTATGCGTCTGTACATAGTAGGGTCTTCTAGAAGCTCACCTGCATCTACGCTCCACTTCACATTCTGCTCCAAAGGAACTGAAATAGGCTTATAGCCTATCATCCCATATTTGGACAGCATGTCCAATCGCCTCTGTAAGAGCCATATCCCACTTGTGAATCTAATCACCTCAATGCCCAAGAAGTAATGTAGCTCTCCCAAATCCTTCATCTCAAACTTTTGCTTCAATAGCATTTTCACATGAAGGATATCTTCATCACTATCACCTGTGATGATCAAATCATCAACATAAATGACAAGCAGCATAATGTCTTTCTCTGTTTTTCTCACATAAAGTGAGAAATCTGCCTTGGAAATATGAAAGCCAATAGTGACAAGATACTGTCCTATCTTGTCAGACCATGCTCTGGGTGCTTGCTTCAAGCCATACAAGGCTTTCTTCAACCTGCAAACAAACTTAGGATGAACAGCATGAACATAACCTGGTGGCTGCTCCATATAGACCTCTTCTTGCAAATCACCATGCAAAAAAGAATTCTTTACATCCATCTGATGTAAAGACCATTCTTTTGATGCAGCCATAGCAATGACTGCTCTTATGGTTGCCATCCTTGCAACTGAACTGAATGTTTCTTCATAATCAATGCCATATGCCTGTGCATACCCCTTGACAACTAATCTTGCCTTGTATCTGTTCACAAAACCATCTGCATTGTGCTTCACCTTATAAACCCACTTGCAGCAAATTGCATTCTTGTCTTTAGGCAAAGCCACCAATTCCCATGTAGCATTTGCTTCCAAGGCATCCATTTCTTCATCCATGGCTTTCTCCCATTTTTCTTTTCCCATGGCTTGCTCAAAAGAAGTGGGTTCTAGTTCATGTATCACTTTGACCATATAGGCATAGTCAATGGTTATAAATCCATCATATTTCAGCCTATCCATAGGATACCTAGCTCTGGTAGACCTGCGCAATATAGGCTCACTACTAAGTGCTCTCAAAACATCTCTTCTCTTTATTAGTCCAAGTGTAACAACAGAAGGAATACCCAAATCATCATCAAGGCTCTGTTTTGAGCCACTGGATTCACCATCCACATAAGAGTGACCTGCATTCACATCAACCATGGGCTGACCTACTTTCTCTTTTCCTTTTTGTGATACTTGCATACCACTATCTGCATTGCTTTGAGGAGATCCACCTGATCTCAATCTGCCTATCCATGGAAAAGTATGTGAACCATTGCTAGAGGACACTATAGGTCCACTAATATTTTGTGATTTCTGCTGTGAATTCTGTGCAGCATTACCATTTTGTGCATCTACATCATCAATCACATTTATTGGTTTATACCAGCTACTCATCTCATCAAAAACAACATCTCTGCTCACTGTAAACTTACGAGTAGAAGGGTTATAGCATCTATACCCTTTCTGCTGCAAAGAATAACCAATAAAGATGCACTGCTCAGCTTTTGGATCCAAGTTGGATCTCAACTCATCTGGCACATGAACATAGGCAATATAACCAAAAACTTTCAAATGAGAAATATCTAGTTTCCTACCAGTATACCTCTCCTCTGGTGTCATTCCATGTATTGCTGCAGTGGGGGTCCTGTTCATTATGTAGACTGCTGTAGCAACTGCTTCAGTCCAATAATAATCTAGCAGGTCTTTTTCATTGAGCATGGCACGAGATACCTCTCCAATATGCCTGTTTTTCCTTTCTTCAAGTCCATTTTGCTATGGGGTATGACTGCATGAATATGGGGGAAATCTTTTGGCGAGCTTTTTAATGTGAGCTTTTTTACCATTTCCTTTGTTTTTGCGAGCTTTTTTTAGAAATCCATACATGTTTTTGTTATAAGAAAGATGGGGAGGTTAGAAAGAGGGGGAGAGAATATAGGATATGTTCATTTTCATAGCATGTGGGAGGGGTGGAAGAGTGTATACTATGCACAAGGGGGGGGCGGATATGAGTGGCAGTAGGAGGCAAAAAATTATGGAAGATATGTCCATATTCAAAGTAGAAGGGAGGAACTATGGGAGATATGTACATTTTAAAATTGTATAATTTGAAACTTTTGACCTCATATTTGGATTCCTCGTCGAATTCCGCTCATTTTGAGTACCAAATAACCATATTCTGATAAAAATTGGAAAAATGGTGTTTTTGTCATTTTGGCCTGTTTGGGGCCTATTTTGCGGTCATTTTGAGTACCAACATGACCATATTCTGATAAAAATTGGAAAAATGGTGTTTTTGTCATTTTGGCCTGTTTGGGGCCTATTTTGAGTCTAGCGCAGACTCAAAATAGGCCCCAAACAGGCCAAAATGACAAAAACACCATTTTTCCAATTTTTATCAGAATATGGTCATGTTGGTACTCAAAATGACCGGAATTCGACGAGGAATCCAAATATGAGGTCAAATCTGTCAAATTATACACTTTGAAAATAAACAAATTTCCCACATGCTCTCCCTTCCCCTTTACATTTTGTAGATAAACATAACTTTCACATTCCTCATCCTCTCTCTCCTCCTTGCAATCCTCTTTGCATACCTTATAAGTTCCCCCTCTACGTTCTCCACTATGATAATGAATATATGTTCCAACTCCCCTCCCCTCCCTTCTCCATGCCACCTTACCCATGCGCCCATCCCTCCCCCTTTCCTTTATCTCCCCTCCCCCCCCTCTCTCCTCTTAACTGCAACCACAACCCAAACTTTCAACCCACCCTACTCCATGACCCCCCCCTCTCTCTCTCTCTCAGGTGAATGAAAAGCTTGCAATATTCATGAAAATTGAAAAAAAGCTCATGACAAAAAGCTCACCAAAAAATCACACCCCATGAATATTGCTACTTTATGCCATGCTCCTGCAAGAAACTTGCAAACTCATTTGAGAGGTACTCTCCTCCTCCATTTGACCTTAGGAATTTTATTTGCGGGCCTGTTTCTTTTTCAACCATAGCTTTAAAAGCTTTGAAATGCCCAAACACTTCACTTTTCTTTTTCATAAAATACACCCAAAATTTTCTGCTGTAGTCATTAATAAAAGTGATAAAATAATGACAGCCTCCAATACATGTAGCTTTAGTAGTCCACACATCAGAGTGGATTAATTCCAATGGCCTCTTACTCTCTTGAACATGTCTAGGAAATGGTTTTCTTGCCTGTTTTCCAAATTGACAGGCTTCACATACCTTATGCATTTATGCAACCTTGAACTTAGGCAATCCTACAACAATATTTTGGGCCTAGATTAATTTAAGTCATTGGACATTAACATGACCAATGCATTTATGCCAGATATCAATATCTGCAACTACACTTGGAACTTCAAAAGAAGTTATCTTCTACTCAAATGCTAGAAGAGGTAGAGCAAGCCGATTTAGAGGCCGTGGTAGAAATCAAAATATGCAGTAAACTCAAGAAAAGTAGTCCTATGGAGGAGGATGTGGTAACTCTAGAGGCAGGGGGAGCCAAAGAGGTCATGGTGGTGGGCAGAGAGGCCAAAATGCAAACAACAATGTTGAATGCTACTACTATGGGAAAATGGGTCATATGGTTAAAGACTGCTATAAAAAGCAAAATGACATCATGATAGAAAAATTGCAGTAAGGCAATTATGCATCCTCTAGTAGACAGGGTGATGAGAGAAATGAGCATTTGTTTATGGTGGAGTACATGACCAATTTTGTGACAAGTGCAGAAGAAAGCAGTGATGTTGGTATGTTGACTCAGGTGTGTCAAACCACATGACAGGTCATGCAAAATGGATGCAAGATGCAAGGAAAATGGAGAGACCATGATTTGTGGGGAATGGTGATGATATTGCACATCCTATTGTGCAGATTGGTAAAATTCCTTTGTCTATGTAGGATGGGAAAAAGAAATACCTATCTGATGTATTTCATGTCCCCAATATCACCAAGAACCTGGTTTTTTTGGGTCAAATGGTTGAGTTGGGCTTGCAAGTCAGATTTAATCCTCATGGATGCTTTGTTGAGGATATGAAAAATAAAGGTCGCTTGATAGCAAAAGGGAGGAATAAGGGCAGGATGTTTACATTGGATGCGGACATGCGTGAATTGAGTGCAGCAATGTTTCCACATGGGACCAGTGTACTTGTAGATATTGATATCTGGCATAGATGCATTGGTCATGTTAATGTACAATGACTTAAATTAATGCAGGCCCAAAATATTTTTGCAGGATTGTCTAAGTTCAAGGTTGCAAAAATGCATAAGGTATGAGAAGCCTGTCAATTTGGAAAACAGGCAAGGAAACCATTTCCTAAACATGTTCAAGAGAGTAAGAGGCCATTGGAATTAATCCACTCTAATGTGTGGACTACTAAAGCTGCATCTATTGCAGGCTGTCATTTTTTTGTCACTTTTATTGATGACTACACCAAAAAAGTTTGGGTATATTTTATGAACAAGAAAAGTGAAGTGTTTGGGCATTTCAAAGCTTTTAAAGCTACGGTTGAGAAAGAAATAGGCCTACAAATAAAATGCCTAAGGTTAGATGGAGGGGGAGAGTACCTCTCAAATGAGTTTGCAAGGTTCCTGCAGGAGCATGGCGTAAAGCAGCAATATTCATGCACTCATACCCCACAGCAAAATGGACTTGCAGAAGGGAAAAGCAGGCATATTGGAGAGGTATCTCATGCCATGCTCAATGAAAAAGACCTGCCATATTATTATTGGGCTGAAGCAATTGCTATAGCAGTCTACATAATGAACAGGACTCCCACTGCAACAATACATGGCATGATGCCAGAGGAGAGGTATACTGTAGGAAACCAGATATTTCTCATTTGAAATTTTTTGGTTGATGATGTAGATGCACAAAATGGTAATGTTGCACAGAATTCACAGCAGCAATCAAAAAATATTACTGGACCTATAGTATCCTCTAGCAGTGGTTCACATACTTTGCCATGGACAGGCAGATTGAGATAAGGAGGATCTCCTCAAAGCAATGCAAATAGTGGTATGCAAGTATCACAAAAAGGAAAAGAGAAAGTAGATCAACCCATGTTTGATGTGAATGCAAGTCACTCTTATTGGGATGGTGAATCCAGTCGCTCAAAACAGAGCCTTGATGATGAGTTGGGTATTCCTTCTATTGTTACACCTAGAGTAAGGAAGACAAGGGATGTCTTGAGAGCATCTCGTAGTGAGCCTATTTTGCACAGGTCTACCAGAGCTAGGTATCCTATGGATAGGCTGAAATATGATGGATTTATAGCCATTGACTATGCCTATATGGTCAAAGTGATACATGAACTAGAACCCACTTCTTTTGAGTAAGCCATGGGAAAAAAAAAATGGGAGAAAGCCATGGATGAAGAAATGGATGCCTTGGAAGCAAATGCTACATGGGAATTGGTGGCTTTGCCTAAAGACAAGAATGCAATTTGCTGCAAGTGGGTTTATAAGGTGAAGCACAATGCAGATGGTTCTGTGAACAGATACAAGGCAAGATTAGTTGTCAAGGGGTATGCACAGGCATATGGCATTGATTATGAAGAAACATTCAGTTCAGTTGCAAGGATGGCAACCATAAGAGCAGTCATTGCTATGGCTGCATCAAAAGAATGGTCTTTACATCAGATGGATGTAAAGAATTCTTTTTTGCATGGTGATTTGCAAGAAGAGGTCTAAATGGAGCAGCCACCAGGTTATGTTCATGTTGTTCATCCTAAGTTTGTTTGCAGGTTGAAGAAAGCCTTGTATGGCTTGAAGCAAGCACCCAGAGCATGGTCTGTGACAAGATAGGAAAGTATTTTGTCACTATTGGCTTTCAGATTTCCAAAATAGATTTCTCAATTTAGGTGAGAAAAATAGAGAAAGGCATTATGCTGCTTGTCATTTATGTTGATGATTTGATCATCACAGGTGAAAGTGATGAAGATATCCTTCATGTGAAAATGCTATTGAAGTAGAAGTTTAAGATGAAGGATTTGGGAGAGCTGCGTTACTTCTTGGGCATTAAGGTGATTAGATCCACAAGTGGGATATGGCTCTTACAGAGGTAGTATGGATTGGACATGCTATCCAAATATGGGATGACATGCTGTAAGCCTATTTCAGTTCCTTTGGAGCAGAATGTGAAGTTGAGCGCAGATGCAGGTGAGCTTCTGGAAGACCCTACTATGTACAGATGCATAGTAGGAAGTTTGATTTATATGGGTATTACCAAGCCAGATTTGAGCTATGCTATTGGGTTGGTAAATCAATTTATGTAGGCTCCAAGGAAACCACATTTGGATGCGGCTAGATGCATAATGAGGTATGTGAAGTTCACATTGTAGTATGGACTATTTTATGAGACTAGGGTTCAAATACAGTTGCACTGGATACACTGATGCTCATTGGGCTGGTAGTATTTCTGATAGACGATCTACCAGTGGATATGTGTTCTCTTTTGGGAGTGATGTAGTCACTTGGAGTAGCAAGAAACAACCTATAGTTGCCTTGTCGAGCACAGAGGCTGAGTACAGGGGTGTAGCAATGGTTGCATGTGAGGTAGCTTGGTTGCGTAAGCTACTTTATGATATGCATCAGTGTAAATATGGGCCAGTTGTCATTTATTGTGACAACATGAGTAGTATACACTTGGCAAATAACCCAGTCTATCATGCTAGAACAAAGCACATTGAGGTGTACTATCACTATGTGCAGGGGAAGGTTCTAGTAGGTTTTATTGATGTAGTTTATGTCTACACAGAGGATCAGGTAGCTAACATATTCACGAAGGCATTGGATGCAGAGAAGCTGTAGAAGTTCAGAGACCTACTTGGTGTATAGGAATTGGGATTGAGCTCGAGGGGGAGTGTTGAGATATCGAGCTCCACTCGTGATATGCCAGGGTGACCGTTGTGCATTTATGTCACCGACTTGTTAGCTGTAGATGCAGTTGGTACACCGCCCATGAATAATAGCTGGATGATAGCTATCTTTATGTACTCTAGTTAGTGGCTCAATTAGTATGCCATCCATGTTAGGTGAGTTTTGTTTGAGACCGACATATAGGATTCACCTATTCCTTTTGTACTTAGAGAAAGTTCTTTTGGGATTCACAACTAAGAAGAGGAAAATTGTTTTCAGCCTCCACCTTTTGTGTGTATTCCCCCATTGTGAGAAAATTGTGTATTTCATAACTAAGAAGGGGAAAATTGTTTTCAGCCTCCATTTTTTGTGTAGGTGAGAAAGCTGCAAGTGAGACTCCTTACTTCTCTCCCACTCTCTTCACATTCAACACACAAAACTGATACCACACACATAGATCATGTAAATAATAAATAATATGACCTTGCCTTAGAAAAACATTGGGAGATAAAGTAGTAAATTACAAAGAATATAATACAATTAAAACACATAATACAATTAAAAATCACAAACATTGTGAAACTATTCCATGTAAAATAAATCCAAATTTAAAACCAACTATATCAAACATGTTTTAAAAAATAATATCAATAACATCAGCACATATCCATTGTAAACTATAGAAAACAATGTTGAGATATCAAGCTCCACTCGTGATATGCTAGGGTGACTGTTGTGCATTTATGTCACCGACTTGTTAGCTACAGATGAAGTTGGTACACCGCCCATGAATAATAGGTGGTCGACAGCTATCTTTATGTACCCTAGTTAGTGCCTCAGTTAGTATGCCACCTTAGTTAGCCGAGACCCACATATAGGGTTCACCTATTCTTTTGTACTTAGAGTTCTTTTGGCTTTCACAACTAAGAAGAGAAAAACTGTTTTCAACCTCCACCTTTGTGTATATTCCCCCATTGTGTATGTGAGAAAGCTACGAGTGAGACTTCTTCCTTCTCTCCCACTCTCTTCACATGGTATCAGAGCTCAGTTTGTGGTAAGGAGCTCAAGAAAGAAAACCAAGTTCGGAGTGTCTTAGTAAGAGGATCAGCGTTGCTTTCCTTTTTTTTGAGTTTGGGAGCAAATCTTTGCAGGTAGCACAGTCGGAAAGTGCAAGAGTGCACTGTCTCATATTGGGATGCCCTTCGCGGTGTGGTAAGAGGGCAATACATGCTACGGGAGAGGGTGAAGCCCTTGGTGAAATTATTTTTTTTATTCGAGGACATTTTGGAGCCCGTTTTGGTGGCGGAAGTTTTTTGCAGGCACTCAAGAAAGTGCCCTATTTCTACTATGCAACCATTGTTCTGCAGGTCGATGAAAAGTTATCATCGAAATTACATCATCATATGCCTTTGTGCAGAGATATTGGGAGTGATAGAATCATTCTTATTGCCTACTGATGCACAATCGTCACTAGGAAGTGACTGTGTGGTCAAATACTACTCTCATCAGTTTGTAGATTTGACCTTATGAGGCAGAAGTTGTGTTTTTTTGTAGTGACAGAATATTTTGCAGTGTTTTGTAATGGCGTCTGATGCTCTTTCATACATTGTCACTGAAAAGCTTGACAAGAACAACTTCCAAGCATGGAAGTTTAGAATGACAAATTTCCTTAAGGGAAAAGGCTATTGGGAGTTCATTATTGGAGATGAACAAGAACTGTTATTTCTAAAGTTCCCAATCACAGGAGTTGCAGGCATTTAAAGGCTGGCATGAGAGAGCCAGAAAAGTTATGTACTGGTTGTCTATCTGTATTTTAGATTCTATGATTGTGCATATTTAGGATGCAAGCACGCCGAAGGAGGTGTGGGATACTTTGACAAAAATGTATAGCACAAATATGCAAGCCAACAAAATGCAGCTCAAGCATGAGTTGCATAATATGCAGAGAGAAAATATGAGCATCAATGACTACCACATGAAGGTGAAGAAGATTGCAGATGCACTTGCCTCTATTGGTGGGTCGCCAGTGGAAGATGATGATTTAGTTTTTGTGACCTTGAATGGTCTAGGAAAGGGTCATGCACAATTCCGAAAATCCATTTTTATCCGTGAGAATTTTCTTGATTTTGAGGAGTTGATTGCTCTTCTAATTTCTGAAGAGCAGAGAAATGGCGGTGCATCTTCTTCAGGAGGAACTTCAAAAGAAGGTGTCTTATACTCAAATGCTGGAAGAGGTAGAGGCAGAGGAAGAGCAAGCCAATTTGGAGGCCGTGGTAGAAATCAGAATATGCAGTAAACTCAAGAAAACTAGTCCTATGGAGGAGGACCTGGTGACTCTAGAGGCATGATGAGCCAAAGAGGTTGTGGTGGATAGTAGAGAGGCCAAAATGCAAACAACAATGTTGAATACTACTATGGTAAAATGGGTCATATGGTTAAAGACTGCTATAAAAAGCAAAATGACATCATGACTAGAAAATTGCAACAAGGCAATTATGCATCCTCTAGTAGATAGGGTGATGACAGAAATGAGCATTTGTTTATGGTGCAGCACATGACCAATTTTGTGACAAGTATAGAAGAAAGCAATGATGTGTGGTATGTTGACTCAAGTGCGTCAAACCACATGACAGGTCATGCAGAATGGATGCAAGATGTAAGGAAAATAAAAAGACCAGGATTTGTGGAGACTGGTGATGATACTGCACATCCTATTGTGTAGATTGGTAAAATTCCTTTGTCTATGCAGGATGGAAAGAAGAAATATGTGTCTGATGTATTTCATGTCCCGAATATCACCAAGAACCTGGTTTTTGTTGGTCAAATGGTTGAGCAGGGCTTGCAGGTCAGATTTAATCCTCATGGATGCTTTGACATTGATTTAATCCTCAGATTTAATCCTTATGGATGATGGGTGTAGTTGTAGATATTGATATTTGGCATAAACACATTGGTAA
This sequence comes from Dipteris shenzhenensis, assembly GCF_047967505.1. Lineage (NCBI taxonomy): Eukaryota > Viridiplantae > Streptophyta > Polypodiopsida > Gleicheniales > Dipteridaceae > Dipteris > Dipteris shenzhenensis. Next base: position 23,440,920 of record NC_141612.1, read on the forward strand.
CGTTAATGTACAGTGACTTAAATTAATGCAAGCCCAAAATATTGTTGCAGCAATACCTAAGTTCAAGGTTGCAAAAATGCATAAGGCATGTGAAGCCTATCAATTTGGAAAACAGGAAAGAAAACCATTTCCTAGACATGTTCAAGAGAGTAAGAGGCCATTGGAATTAATCCACTCTGATGTGTGGAGTACTAAAGCTACATCTATTGGAGGCTATCATTTTTTTGTCACTTTTATTTATGACTACAACAGAAATGTTTGGGTGTATTATATGAAAAAGAAAAGTGAAGTGTTTGGGCATTTCAAAGCTTTTAAAGCTCTGGTTGAAAAAGAAATAGGCGTGCAAATAAAATGCCTAAGGTTAGATGGAAGGGGAGAGTACCTCTCAAATGAGTTTGCAAGTTTTTTGTAGGAGCATGGCATAAAGCACCAATATTCATGCAGTCATACCCCACAGCAAAATCTACTTGCAGAAAGGAAAAAAATGCATATTGGAGAGGTATCGTGTGCCACCATGCTCAACAAAAAAGACCTATTAGATTATTATTGGGCTGAAGCAGTTGCTACAACTGTCTACATAATGAACACGACTCCCATTGCAAGAATACATGGCATGATGCCAGAGGAGAGGTATATTGGAAGGAAACCATGACTTGCATTAGCAAATGTAGAGGCACACTTGGCTTCATAAATCATAAATAACTACAAACACAAATCACATCTAAATACTGGAAACATTGTTAAACTATCAAATGTAAAATAAATCAAAAACTTCTGAATGAACAGTACCTGATTCTCAATGGTTTCTCTTGTATTCCAGGAGGCTGAAGTTGATGGATCTTGCTCCCAAAAAAATTATATTCTCCCAAACATTTCAAAATCGATTTCAGACAATCTTTTGTAGAAAACTAATACATTGAAAAGTGATAGAAAACTAATATCACATACAAAGATATCACACCAACAATAAATAAATTGACTTGCATTTAGCAAATTTAGAGGCACACTTGACTTCAAAATCATAAATAAACAACACAAATCACATCTAAATACTACACACATTTTTAAACTACCAAATGTAAAATAAATCAAAAACTTCTGAATGAACAGTACCTGATTCTTAGTGACCCCTCTTTAATTCAAGCAGGCTGTAGTTGATAGTTCTTGCTCTAAAACAAAATTATATTATACAAACATCTTGAAATATATTTCAAACAATCTTTGGGAGAAAATGATACATAGCAAGTGTGTAGTGACTATTCTTTCTAAAAATGACAAGATTTGGGTGTGAGATTTTGTCCTATGATAGGGAGAACACAAAGAGAAGCTTCTCTCTCAAAAGAAAGGAATGGATTCAAAATTAGGGTTGGAGCAAGATAAATTCAAAAGGAGCTTAGAAATGAGGCGGAAGAGGAATGAGAGAAGATGACAGGAGTGTGGTAGTTGGATAAGAGGATTTGGTTTTAGGATAAATGGTGCAAGTTTGGTTGAGAAATTAGGTTTCCTAGTTTGGTTATTGCTCAAAAACATGATGAAAGAGTGGAGGCAGAAAGTGGAAGGCCTATATCACACTTTGGGCCTTTGAATAAAGAAATGGAAAAGTCATATCATTTCCAATATTCTATTGCCCTCCACTATCCAATATTTTACTCAATTTTATTTACTTTATTCTTTGATGTCATCAATCCAAGGGCTCTCTTACAGAGCCCATTTTTTAGTCCAATTTTTTTGTAATGGTACCAAGATTGCATTTGGGGTTGAATGCACATGCATGCATACTATATTTGTATAGAAAAGTGTTAATAAAAAGGTCGAGAATCCAATCTCCCTCACTCCAAGATAGATCCACTAATTGGGACATCTAATAAATAATTTTAGCATCTAATCTTTCACTAATTAGTAATCGGTGCTCCTAATGCTAATTAATTAGAACTAACGCAAGCAACATTTGTTATGTGCTTGATTTCCTTTGCTACTATAAGAAGTTCAAAGCAATATGTGTCAAAATCATTAATGTTTTTTTTTGCATCTAATGTCTAGTAACACCAATAGTGATACTTCCAATGGTATAAGTGAAGTCATCTTCCTTTGTAGCATCTGAGTGCAAAGTACTACAAGGCAGGGCTCCAAGCTCCCCCTACTAACACTTGAAATCCATAGGAGAGTGGTAGACAACAATGATAAACCTATACCACCAATTCTCTCATCTAGATACATAGATCCACTATCAAATGTGTACCCTAGCCAAGAATCATCATCAAACTAGAGTACACTTAAAAAAAAGCATGACACATTTGTACAAGAAGTAGATCATATAACTCAAAGCCTTATGGTGTTAAAAAACACCTTCCATTAGCTCAGGCTAGAAGATCTCATCTTTGTCTCTTTTGTCTATTACAACTTTATATTAGAGAACTAAAAAGTCTTTGTGGAACTATAGTTTCATTTCTTGTCTATTACAGTTACTTTAGAAAACACATAAGTCTCTATGGAATTAAATTTCCATCACTTGACTATTAAGTCATTAGAGAGAGCATATGTCCTCGAAAGTGCCTACTATGGCATTGGCTTCATGAAAACAAGCAGACTTTAAACTTGCAGGCCATGTGTAACCAGGGCTGGCATCGTAAATCTTCTCACAGACTCTCCTCACAACCTGTTTTGAATCTTCCGCCGACTTGTAAGCATTCAACAACTCTTCTTTTCTCTCTTGGCTTTCCTCATCTTCACCATTTTTTTCAATACAGCTTCTAGCCACTGCCATATCCTATACGAAAATTTAATCGTTAGCATAAGAAGTATGTGATTAAAAGAAGCGAAAAAGAAAGCTAGGGATATTCACCTCTTCTGCTGAGTTCAAATCAAGCAGCCATGTGCGTAACATATCCTCCTTGAATGATTTTCCCTTCATTGGTCCATACAAAAGAGATCTAAGATAGAATTTGAGTTCAGTAAGTGAAGTCGGGTAGTAACTAGTCATTGTCTTAGAGGGAAAGTGGGAGAAGGAGAGTGAGGGAGCGATAGTGAGGGATGCACAGTGAGCTGCCCCTCCTTCAAGAGTGATAGAAAGTGAGGGAAGACGTAAAGTGAAAGACGAATACAAGTTAATCAGAAGGACTAGGATGTAAGAAATAAGAGAGTGTTTGTGGAAGGACTAGGATGGAAGAATACAAGTGCACTAAGGCACGATGTGTTCGCTATGATAAGGATAAGGGTTGGAATAAAGTGAGAGAAGCATTGGAAATGCTCTACTTTAAGTGAGTGGAGACTGTCCAACTGAATAAAATTTTGCAGAGCATTGGGAATGCTTTACTTTAAGTGAGTGGAGCATTGGGAATTGATACTTTAGAGTGAAATATATTACAAATATTACATCATCACATATTCATATCAAAATTCTCATCACACAAGGTTATATTTCCAAATAATCACATCATCACACATTCATATCATAAAATTGTGTTCATGAAATAAATATATAAATATCATGACTAAATGCCACTTAAGTAATAAGTCACAAATTGGTGTATAATCAACAAAAACTACATCACGATTCATACATTGCAACAAATAAACTCGGGGGGGTCACTATATATAAACCCTCTATATCACGTGCGTTCAAGGCCTATTTTTAAAATCCCTTATCTGTAATTTTTTCATTAATAAAATGTACCCCTTTTCTATACAAATCTGTAATTTTTCCCCAAAACTATTTTAAATAGTCCCTTATGTATATTTATTTCTATAAATTTTAAAAATAAAAAATATCCTTCTGTTGAACTCACGTGATAGGGTTACATATGATGAGTGACCCCCCCGAGCAAATAAATGTTAACCATAATATTCATGGAATAAACAACATCATGAGAATATGCTCCTCATGCATATATACAAACACAACATCATACATGCATCACAACTCTTCTGATGCTTCTAGTGGAGACTGTGGCAACTCTCTTGATGCTTCCAATGGAGGCTCTGGTGTTCTAGATGTACACTCAGTCTCTACTTCTTCTGCAGTATGTAGTGCTTTTGGAGTAGACTCAGTGTCCTCTTCCTTAAATGCAAGCGGAGGCTGTGGCAACTCTTATGATGCTTCCAATGGAGGCTGTGGCACTGTAGGTGTACACTGAGTCTCTACTTCTTCTATAGTGTCCAGTGCTTTCACCGTAGACTCAGTCTCCTCTTCCTTAAATGCAAGCTCTGATATTGCTTTAGTTGCACATTGTATTCTAATGGCAGCAATTAGGTCTCGAATGATTTCAGCCCTAAACAATTGTATATCCTCCTCTAAATATTTGAGCTCCAAAGAGTCTTCCGATGAGACCTGTGGCTTAAGTGAGAAAATTTCTTTAAAAATCAACATGCAGTTATAGGCAACTCTCCACCCACAACTATGCCCATCTTCCTGCTCTACTACTAAATGCTTTTGGAAGTCTAGCGAGTCTTTGTACTGTCCTATTTCTCTGATAGCAGATACCAACTTCTCAATCGACCTGCTCATCATGACATATTAAAAAAACTTAGTGTGTCTATTACATAAGGTACATAATATAGAAGTAACAACAGATTAATAGAATACTTACGTTTGCACTGAGCCATGAAAGCCTGCAATCGAGTTGATGAACCAACAATAGTTGTCTTCAAGGTCCCAAACCATAGACTCCAATGTTCCCTACACGAATAATTAAGAACCATTATTATTTAGCACAATGTTGCCAGTATAAGATGAAAATAAAGGTTGCCATGATACTTCCATCTCGTGATATGCCATAAATAGGACTCACACGCCATGTAAATGTAAAGGCTGTAACCATTTACAAACATCATCTATCGTCTTTCTGCTATCGCTAAGTATAGGAGAAAGGAGGGAATCCAACATATACACATGGTTTTGTACGGCTCTACAAAATCGTGAGATAACTATACTGCACCAACAAATAAATGAATATTAGCTTATTAGATTTAATCAAAATATTGAATTATCAAGCAGAGAAAAAGTTTGTATCAAACCTGAGAATGGCCATCATAACGTTGTTATTGACCTCATTTGAAGCTCTAGAGAGGATTGAAATCTCATCTCCCCCAAATTCAAGATATTGAGGTCTATGTTGAATCATAACCCTAACATTAAAAGAGCTTCCCAATTCTTCCAATGAAGCCATGTTTGTAGAGTTGAGGTCTTATATCCCCTTTGACTCTTTGATGGCATTCATTTTGCACTCCTCTGAGCCATTATCTATTTGCCTTGTGGGAGGGTCCATAATGTTGCCCTTAATGATTGCTCAAATGGTACATGTTATAAATGCATAGAGATGCAAATCCATATATGTTGACAGGGTGGGGTCATTTTGTATCTCAAAAATTTGACCAAGTACCAAAAAGCAATTGTAGCCCACCCTCCATTCACAATTATAGATGTGGCTATCCTCTTGATGTGATACCTGACATGTTATATACTCTATTTGTTGTGCTAAGTCACATTGCCACATTACTGTGTCGACAGCACCTACTAACTTTTGAGCTGATCTGCACATCAAAACATATAACAACAATGAATATGTGCATTGCATATCAATCTACATGTCAAGAAGTGACAAAAAGTGTAGTCTATACTTACTCTAACATAGTGCCATGGACGGATGTCATTGAGTTGGCAAAGAAGCACTTCTTAGCAAAGATGTCCATGACCACCAAACTCCAATGTGAGCTGCATTATCAATAAAGAATAATTACTATGTTTGAGACAATTCTAGCAATGCAATAGAAAAAACAAGTAGGGTTTGATGCTTACTTCTCATAATATGTTGTAAAGAGAACTCGTGCCTCATTCATAGGAACATGCTTCAACCACTTGCAAACATCCTCTATGGTTTCTTCTTTGTTGCTAAGCACTTCCGAAATAAGAGGATCGAGTATATATGAAACGCTTTGTATATTTTGAGGAAAATTTGCTATAACATTACTATATTAAAAAAAAAAGTATTAGCTTCTTGGGTTTAATCAAAATAAGCAAAGTATAAAGCCAAGGAAAAGGTTGCATCAAACCTGAGGATGGTTGTAATGACTTTGACATTAACCTCTTTCTTAGGATTCAAGAGGATTAAAATCTCTTCTTCACCAAATTCAAAAAAATGAGGTTGTTATCGAATTAACAATATAGCAGTGAATGAACTTCCAATCTGTTGCAATAGAGTCATATTTTCATGACTCATCTTATTGAGAGAGTAGTCTACATCGTATTTTTCTTCACTTGCTATGTCTTCTACATGCTCCTTCTGCTATAAAAATATAAAAAAGTTATGAGATGTACACATCTGAAATAAAGGCTTAAACAAGCATAGAAATATAAAGATAAGATTTCATACATACTGCAATGTAGTCATATTTTTAGGTTGTTCCCCAACATTAATAATGGTTTTTTCATTAGACTGCATAGAAGTATACAGATAAGGTTTCATACATGCTTTCATTAGAGTGAGGCTCTCCTCCTCTTGGAGCAAAAATTTAAAAAGTAAGGTTTCATACATGCTTTCATTAGAGTGAATCTCTCCTCCTCTTGGAGGAAAAATTTAAAAAGCTATAAAATTTAAACATCCCAAATAAAAATAAAGGTTTAAATAATCATAGAAGTATAAAGATAGCATGCTTTCATTAGACTCGGTCTCTTCTCCTCTTGGAGGAAAATATAAAAAAGTTATGAGATTTACACATCCCAATTAAAGGCTTGAACAAGCATACAAGTATAAAGATAAGGTTTTATACATGCTGCAATGTAGTCATATTTTCAAGTTGTTTCCCAATGGTAGCACAATTAGACGTTGAATACTCTCAGCCCGAAACACTAGTAGATCGGCTTCTGTATATGATTCCATTTTGACTGGTAACTCTAAATCAAAAATCTCTCTAAAAAACAACATGCAGTTGTAGGCAACTCTCCACCCACAGCTGTGCCCATCTTTTGGCTCCACTGGTAGACGTCGTTTGAATTCTACTTGGTCTTGTTGCTCCGTGGTTGTTCTGATAGCAGATACTAACCGATATGCAGCACTGTCCCATCATGACATATTAAATATATTAATATGTCATGATCATAAGATACAAAATAAGAAAGTAACAAAAATATTAAGAGAATAATTACCTTGGGGAGTTGGCATGATAGCCTTCCATTGAATTCACAAACCACAAACGGTTGACTTTAAGGTCCCAAGCGATCAGACTCCAATGTGAGCTACACGACCAGAATAAAAATGATTATTGTTTTACACAAACTTGCCAAAGAAATAGTAAAAATAAGGTTGGAGTTGATACTTACTCCTCATGATAAGGCATAAAGATGACTCGCACCCCATCTAAATTCAAAGGGCTTAACCAGGTACAAACATCTTCTATAGTCTTTTGAGGAGAGCTAAGAATAGAAGAAAGGAGAGCATCGAGCATGTAGACATGATTTTGCACTACACTAGGAAGCTGAGAAATAACTACACTGCACCAAGAAATAAACAAACGTTAGCTCATAGAATTGATTTGCATTCTGCCCTAGGAAACTGAGATATAACTACACTGTAAACAAATAAACAAATGTTAGCTCATTGAAGTAGCAACAAATAAACAAACGTTACTTGAGAATGGCTAGGATAACATTGTCATTAACCTCTTTTAAAGGATTGGAGAGGATTGAAACCTCCTCTCTACCAAAGCTCAAATACTGAGGTTCTCATTTCAAAACGATCCTAACTTCAAATGAGCTTTCCATTTTATCCAATGCAGCTAAATTTGCAGAATGAGTCTCCGTCATAGCTTGTATTCTATGTTTGCGGTCATTTTTCTTTTCCATGGTGTCTTTAAAGCTCTTGTGCTCATGGGATTCTTCAATCAAATTTAGAGGTGGTTGCATTGCTGAAGTAGAAGGGAGTGCCTCCATATTGACTTCATCCATTTCTTCTCCCTCTATTACCTATAAACAAATATGAGAGATTAGATTCATTATCTTTAAATTTAAATCTTACTTAAAAATTTGTATTTAGTTGAGAAATAGAGAGTTCATACCGCTAAGTATTGTCGTAGTGGCCTTTTTACATAACCCTATGAGCCATAATTATCAAAGAAGGCATGATCATCTTTCTCTTCATCCACAAACCTCTCTCTGAACGGGTCATGTAAGTCCATCTTTTCATCATCATCAACTGGGACATTATGATCTTCAAGGTCATCATCCATGTCATCAGTCTCCTTGTGCTCTACCTCTTTTTCATAGCCTATGGTTATATCTGCTTGAAGCTGAAAATAAGCCATGAAATGCTTGTTTTCAATAATATTTGTGGAGTTGCCTTTTCTGAGGAGATCCTCAAATAAATATCCCATCCTGCACAAGGTGACCTCCCAACCTGCCGGTAGCAAATTCTCCATCATGGTAAGCAAGAGACTCCCACTTTTTCCAGGACTTCCATAGTTGTTTTTTTTATAATGTATGGACCTGGGAATATCTTGCTCTTCTAGCATCAATCTCAAATTATTTGAATTCCCTCTTATGTTATTTTGTAAGTAGTGATCAGGGTTGGGACTCCGCATACACAAGAAGAATGATTCAAGAGATTGAATCGCTATGCCACATTCTCTCTTGCCTCTCTTTGCTGCATAAATCTGATGAATATGCTCGCTCTAGAGTAACCTGCATGGCTTCTTTGTCTTTTTTATCAACAAAAATGACAATGTTGCAAATTGCCACTTTGCTAATGGTGGTATATACTATTCTATCAATGAAGTTATGGATATCATCGCTAGAAACTTCATTGATGAAGAATAGTTGTGGCTTGTCCCATGCTGACTCATTCTTGATGAAGTCATCTTCTAAAACTCCCCCAAAATTCACAAGGTTTCCAGACTCTACCGTAACCTCTACATTGAATTGAAAGCTTTGGTGCATATCTATCGGCATCCTTATCTCGCTGACTAATCTTTCCACATATGCAATGACCTGTTGTGGATTTCTTTTCTCATGTAAGAGGTTACTATTTCTGACCCATCTTCATCCTTTTTAATCCACCTGTTTGCCCATAGCTTTACCTTGGGTGTTGACAAAGAAGCTATATGCTTGACCACATTATAGTCAATGTTACAATGACTAAGTGGAATTTGTTTCTCTGACAGCAAATACTTAATGGCACTATGCACTACATCACGCCTCACTTGTACATTGATGCATTCTTCCATGCAATGGTCTTTGTCTTTCTTTCTAAAAAACCATTCTTTCCTTAAAAGTTTTTGTGCTGCCATGGATGCATACTTGTCAGGTAAGTACTTTATAGGCCTCCACATCCTTGCCATTAACTCCTTCTTATCCATTACCTTTGACTTTCCGGAGATAAACAAAGGAGCTTCATAGGTCAACTATCCACGCTCACAAGCAATGCACATTTCAAGCCTCTCATTGAACAATTCAACAGGACGAAATATGATAGAAGTGTAGTCAGCATATCTGTCTCTCACCACCTTGAGGCTTGTCTGTTCATGTGGAATATTTTGAAGAGTGTCTTTAAAGAATCGACTGAAGGTTTCCTCGAAATGTGTAGGCCCTGTAAATGTTATTTGATTTAGAAAGCTATTTTTGATTGGACAAAACATTATTGGGCGCAGGACCATGTTGCTTGCCACAGGTTTCTTTCCATCTCTCAAAGCCTCGTATACTTACAGTGCATAGGATATATCAAGGCTTTGGCTATTAGTAAAGATAGCTATAGCTTCCACATCTTTGGCATTCACAAACCACGTCCTTTGACCCCAGATATATCCCACATCATCATCTGTTACTGCTTCATTAAGACGCAGATTAAGATTTTTGATTGATGTGAGTTCATCCTGATCATCTTCAGCCTCGAGTTCTGAGTCTTCTTCATCTTTCTCTTCTTTTAACCGTTTTTCATCCACATGATCTTTCTCTACAGTGGGATGATGCCTTTTTTTACTACTTGGAACCGTGGCTCCTGTAGTACTAGCCTTTTGCATTTCACATCATGGTTTGCTAGCAAGAGCTTCTAGCATAACTGGAGTGGATCGACCTTGATCTTCTTTAGTTTTTTAAATTCCCGTGCACTCAAGGCTTGTGTTTCATCATCCTTAGTGACATCCACCATTTCTTGCTCTAGAAGTTTGCGCTCATGTTCTACACATTTGTGATAATTTGCATGTTCTTCTTGCCCCTGCATCAAAGTCTGAACTTGATCTCCTTCATGTGAAGATCCTTGAATTTGAGGAGCATATTGTGCATCGTGAAAGTACTCAAACATTATCTTTGCATGCATCCTTTTTGCCACCACACTAGGAAATTGCTCCCAAGTATATGCAAGAGCCTCCAATGCACTTTGCAGCTCTGGAAACTTTGATGGTTGAGGAGGAGGCATCACAAAGGTCTTTGAGTCTCTCCTTGACATAACAAAATGAAGACCGCCAACTTCAGGATCTGAACTCTTTGTGAAAATATCCATAAAAGTCTCTTTTGGCTCTATCATTATGCCTACTACAAGGCTTGAAGTCATATCTTTTTTGAAGAATGTAGCATCCCATGGATCTTCAACATCATTGAACTCCCTTTTTGACATAAGTAGAAAAAGTCTCTTTTCCTTTTGATGAAGAAACCAAGCTCTTCTGCCCATGTGATATCGAGTCCACCTACCAAAGCCATTGGGGCTATATTCCTTTCCTTTCAAATTCAAAGTGACATCAGAGACCCATGCTCTAATCTCAGAGTCATTTAGGATAGCCCCCACATTACTTGATTGCTCCATAATCCTACAAGAAAAGATAATGAAGAATTTAGATACATACAAGTAAAGTACAATATACAACGCTTGATGCAATAAATGTGGGAGATAGCCCAAAAGGCTTTACAAGGCTTCATATGGCAATAAATGTGACCAATAGCGGAGAGGGCTTTACAAAGTATTTTATAGCAATAAATGTGAGAAATAGCCTAGAAGGCTTTACAAGGCTTAAATATTTGTACAAATGTAAAAAAATTAGCCAATAAAGCTTTACAATGAAATAAAATGTCATCTAGTGATAAAGCTTCAATCTTCGTGAAGACATGTAAAATGTCCATCCATTGATTTGCCCTCTAGTGATAAAGCTTCAATCTTCGTGATGACATGTAATCTATCCATCCATTGATATCTGTGCACTTATACCCAACTGATGCAATCTACCCACTAAAAACTATTCCACTGATATGCCCACTGATACTTTTTAAATAGTGAATGGTCAGGATGGTTGGGTTTATTACAAGGCGCTTCATATGGCAATAAATGTAAAAAATAGCCTAGAAGGCTTTACAAGGTTTTTTATGACAATAAATGAGCTTAAATATTTATACAAATGCAATAAAAATAACCAATAATCATCAAGCTCCAATATGCCCCATGACATGTAATCTGTCCACTGATATCTGCTATCTGCTCATGCAATCTGCCCACTGATAAAATTCTTGGTAAATGGTAAAAGGTCTTATTTAATAGCATGTTATGAGTGTTAAACTGCATGTGAGTGAAGAGACTGACAATGATTAGGAACTAGTTAGAAAAATTTGAGCATGGCTTCGATTGGCAACTTGGAGAATTGTCTCTCCTCTAAGGCAATCTAATCTATGCTAAACTATGTCAAAGCGAAGAAAAGTAATAAATAATTTCTTTTTCTCTGTTCATTTTAATGTGCTAGGGTTTAAGAGGCTTAAATATTCAAAAGAAGGGTTTTTGATGTAGAGGCTAAACCTGCATGTGAGAGAAATGAAGAACAAGTATCTAAAGAAAAGTTAACATTTTTCAATTTAAAAGATGAATATATATAAAAATATTATCTCACCTATAAATTCACTCTTTTATAATTTTTTAAAAGTATAATCTAAAACATGTAAATATATAAAACTCTCTCTTTCCTCTAAACTTTCTCTCTCTCGACTCCTAATTCTCTCTATAGCCATAGTCAAGACACCTCATTCTCTCTCTTAATCTCTCTATCTCTCTCTGACAACTCTTATGTGTTTCCCTCTCTGTCCTCATCCCAGTCATTCTCTCTCTTAGTTTATCTCAAGTCTCTCTTTCTCTCCCTCCCATGGCGGCTAGGATTTATCATTCTCTCTCTTCATCTCTCTCTCTCTCCCTAAGATTTGTAATTATTTCTCTCTCTCTCTCTCTCCACCTCTCTCCTCTCTCTCTAGAGATTTATTATTCTCTCTCTCTCTCTCCACTTCTCTCTCTCTCCCTCTCTCTCTTAGCCTCTCTACCTCCCTACCTCTATCCTCTTGGCCGCTAGGATTTGTCATTCTTTCCCTCTCTATGTGTCTCTCTCTCTCTAAATTCTCTCTCTTAATCTCTCCCAGCCTTTCTCCCTCCCTCCCTCCCTCTCTCCCTTTCTCTCTCTCCTCTATCCCTCTTCTCACTCTTAATATCTCTTTCTCTCCCTCCCCTCTTCTCTCTCATTTCTCATTCTCTCTCTCTCTCTCTTCCTCCCTCCGTCCCTCCCTTGGCGGCCACGGCCGCGAGAAGTAAGTATCCCACGCCTCCTTCAGCGTGCTTGCATCCTGAATATGAACAATCATAGAATCTGAAATACTAATAGATAGCCAGTACATAACTTTTCTGGCTCTCTCATGCCAGCCTTTAAATGCCTACAACTCCTGTTGACTGGCAACATTAGGAATAACTGGTTCTTGTTCAGCTCCAGTAATTAACTGCCAATAACCTTTTCCCTTAAGGAAATTTGTCATTCTAAACTTCCATGCTTGGAAGTTGTTCTTGTCAAGCTTTTCAGTGACAATCTATGAAAGAGCATCAGATGCCATTACAAAACACTGCAAAATATTCTGTCACTGCAAAAACACAACTTTTGCCTCACAAGGGCAAATCTGCAAAACTGACGAGAGTGGTCTTTGACCACACAGTCACTTCCTAGTGACGATTATGTATCAACAGGCAATAAGAATGATTCTGTCACTCCCAATATCTCTGCACACAGGCATATGATGTCAAAAAAATTTACTTCACCGACTTGCATATACTTTCCTTTCGCCACACCGCGAAGGGCGTCCCAATCTGAGAGAGTGCACTCTTGCACTTTTCAGCTATGCTACCTGCAAAGATTTGCTCCCAAACTCGAAAAAAAAGGAAAGCAACACTGATCCTCTTACTAGGACACCACGAACTTGGTTTGCTTTCATGAGCTCCTTACCATGAACTGAGGTCTGATACCATGTGAAAAGAGTGGGAGAGAAGGAAGGAGTCTCACTTGCAGCTTTCTCACATACGCAAGGGGAAATATACACAAAGGTGGAGGCTGAAAACAATTTTCCTCTTCTTAGAAAGCTAAAAGAACTCTAAGTACAAAAGAATAGGTTAATCCTATATGTGGGTCTCAAACCAAACTTAGCTAACTAAGGTGGCATACTAACTGAGCCACTAACTAGAGTACATAAGGATAGCTGTCATCCAACTATTATTCATGGGCGGTGTACCAACTGCATCTATAGCTAATAACTCGGTGACATAAATGCACAATGGTCACCCTAGCATATCACGAGTGGAGCTTGATATCTCAACACTCAAGGCTACACCTTCAAGTAAATCAGGCAAAATCTCCGCCCAATCCTTCATGGACCATCTAGAAATCCAGCATCCTTGAACAAAATTCCAAAGATAAGACTTCGGGTCTTCCCCTTGGGTCCCTCGAAACACTAGAATTTTCACCATGATGAAACACAAAAAGGAAACACCAAGATCCAAAGAATATCCTAAACAAGATCCTACAGAGCCTTAGTATACCAAGACTAACTTATTATGCATAACCACTTGTTAAAAACCCTCCACAATGTGATCCTCAACAAAATCTTCAAAAATAAGTGACCAACCAGCACCATGAAAACATTGTCTATACATGCATTCCAGAATCACCCTTGTCACAATTGGAAGTGCACATAATAGCTTCAAGATATTGTACTCTTCATCATTTGCATAGCAAAAGAAGTTGAAAACATTGAGAATCACCACTCCACTATTATAGTCGAAAACTACCCAAAGACTCAACCCTTCTTCACACCAAGTTGCCAGTGCATGAAATTATCCCCAATCTATCATTGTGCCTACTGACAGCGTGGTCAATTCACCAACATATTCAAGAGTGAAAACATAAAGGATATGATCATGATGACTGTGCAAATAGCTTGAGCATCACCTTCACAATCTTCTAGTTCTCTTAAACGGGATGCAATCTCTTCTAATGGAGTTCTTCTAGGCATCTTCTTTATCTCATCAGAAAACACATGCCTATACTAGGCATAACATGCAATCTAGTACACCCAAGATCGTTTAGTAAGGTGGGATGAACCCAAAAGGTCTGACATGAAGTTGGGGGTAATAAACTTCACGCACATCTTCACTTCCTACTACTTTCAAACTGAGTGAGATAGAGATAGTTATCACTAGGAAAGGGATATTAAGCTTTTATACCAAGAGACCACACCATACTTTTCTCCCTTAGATGAGAATAAAGATGGTAACATCCCAAGTGATGTTGTACTCAAGCATAGGGAGAAGAAAAGGATCAGCGGAGGCCATAATCTCAACAAGCTGGTCTGGACCAAAGAGAAGAGCGATACATTGTTGAAATAAGATCTTGTGGCTCAACATGACATGAAATAATATATATCGAGGAGTTTGAAGGGGCTGATTGGGTCGGATGGGTAGGTTCCAAGGAAACATTGCACCTCCTTCATAGACACCTCTACACTTAGCTCAAAACACTCTCCAAACAGTCATAAGACATAGAGACCCATAACTTTCAGCAAAGACATGATATAAAATATTAAATCACATGTTGAGATGTGCCTTAAAATGGCTTCGCTTAATATAAGTTTCATAAGAAACAAAGAAGCGGTCGAAAAGATATGGGCAGTTTACTAGACAGGGGTAAAAACTATCTAAAAAAGAAACAGTCACACACAGAGAGTCAAAGATTTTTGGTTTGAAATATAATATGATAAATGAAGATATAGGATGATTCTCTTGAAGAGATCTTCACGTTGATATAAGTTTCATCCAAATCGGACCATCGAACAAAAAGTTATGAGCAAAATACTAACAGGGGGTCAAACTGTCATGAAAAACACCTACTCCTACTGGTATCGACTTGGGAGAATACTACCTCCACGCTTAGACTTCATCAACGATACAAGTCCCATAGATGTTGCCTAGGAGGGAAGGAAGAGCTCCCTTTATGGCTTGGGAATTAGATAAACCATGTATGTGCAATGAGCGGTTGAATAGACAACACTTTTGAGCACTTTGGAAGAGAAAGCAATGGAAAAAAGGAAAGAGACACTCAAGAGAGAGAACCTAAAGTGACCTTCATTACCAATAGAGTGAGACTCCACTCTAATGCAACTCAAAATACTATAAACACAAGGGAGAAGAGGTTTCATACATACAAGATGGAGCAGAAGCTCCAAGACTACTCATAGAGAGAGAATAAACTAGAGAGAGATGGACTCAAGAGTCTACATAAGAGAATATCTACAAGAGGGAGAGAAGGCTCATGGAAGAGGCTTGAGGAGACTAGAGCTACAGCAACATGAGGCCTAATGGTGGAAGAGATGATGAACAAGGGGAAGGAGGGCTCCTTTTATAGAGATTTTGTCACCCTCCTTCACCCATTTACAATTGCTGCCTGTAGATTCCTTTCCCCATCAATCACATAAGCCCATATGTCACCATCCATGTCCTTTTTGGCTACTCTTTCCATGTGTCCCATCAAAAGATGCTCAAGAATCTTAAAATATTGAGAAAGTCAAGAGTCTCCCCACATGGAGCCCATAGGACCCTCTCTTTTCCATATGTCCACATCCTCCTTATTCCACATAGGAATTCTAGAAGGGTTCCTCTTGACTCCACACTCCTCCACATGCCTTCCACATGCTTGGCATGTGATCTCTCTTATATTATCAAAAAACATGGATATGAGCCCACCTCTTTATATGACTCACTCTTCCTATTTTCTAAAAACCCCATAATATTCCATATACAAATAACTCTCACCCCATACCAAGGTATTTATCATTCATACACATGGTATTTACAATGATCCATTCCACTCATCCTCTCAATCCCATACAGTATCTTAGAAAATAAAAATAAGTGAGAGCCGCTAGGCTATCACCTGATACTGAAACTCTTATCAAATATAGAGAAAATAATACCAATGCCAAATAAGAAATATCAAATTTTGGCATCACAACACCATATTGCCATGTGGTCTAGGCACTCTCATTTGTCCTGCTGTACAAATACAGGGTTCTTTATAGAGGCGGGCCTGTAATCTTTTTAGCCTTTTGTTGCCAAGACAGTGTGCAAGTCTATATGCTTTGTGACAAACAATTCTTGAACCGAATGAGTACTCAAACACAATTTGGTTCATATTGTTTTCCCAAGGTCTTACAAACCATGGCAAATAAAAATTTTGATCATCTTTATTCATTTCAACCTAATTTTTCCATAACTCCCTTAATTTTGCAACCCCAAAAGTGACCAAGCACATTCTGCTCTACAACAAAGAGTATTGCAGGTCTCTTTCATATGTGCAATGTCTAGCATTATACAAGCTCTCCCTCTTGTGTAGATAGACTTTTTGAGGTCCACATTCATTGGTCTTCCCTTTAGTCTCTCCTCAATAGACGAGATTGAATTCCGCTTCCCCTTTTGTGATAGCCAAGACAGTCGTTGTTGAGATCCATCTAGATTAGATGTCCCTTGTAAGAAATAATGTCTAGCTCCAAAAACAAAACAAAGAGAGCCATTGAATGAACTTAGACATGGACCACATACCTGATAACACTTGTTGTGTTGAGATATCGAGCTCCACTCATGATATGCCAGGGTGACCGTTGTGCATTTATGTCACCGACTTGTTAGCTGCAGATGCGATTGGTACACCGCCCATGAATAATAGCTAGATGACAACTATCTTTATGTACTCTAGTTAGTGGCTCAATTAGTATTCCACCTTAGTTAGCTAAGTTTGGTTTGAGACCCACATATAGGGTTCACCTATTCTTTTATACTTAGAGTTCTTTTGGCTTTCACAACTAAGAAGAGGAAAACTATTTTTAGCCTCCACCTTTGTGTATATTCCCCCATTGTGTATGTGAGAAAGCTGCAAGTGAGACTCCTTCCTTCTCTCCCACTCTCATCACATGGTATCAGATCTCGATTCATGGTAAGGAGCTCAAGAAAGAAAACCAAGCTCACGGTGTCCTAGTAAGAGGATCACTGTTGCTTACCTTTTTTTTTCGAGTTTGGGAGCAAATCTCTGCAGGTAGCAGAGCCGAAAAGTGCAAGAGTGCACTGCCTCAAATTGGGACACCTTTTGCAATGTAGAGAGAGGACAGTATATGCTACGGGTGGAAAAGCCCTTAGTGAAATTATTTTTTTGATTCAAGGCCATTTCGGGGCCCGTTTTGGTGGCAGAAGTTTTCCACAGGCATTTAGGAAAGTGCCCTATTTTTACTGTGTGACCACTGTTCTGCAGATCGGTGAAAAGTTATCGTAGAAATTACATCGTATGCCTATGTGCACAGATATTGGGAGTGAAAAAATCATTCTTATTGCTTGTTGCTGCATAATCGTCACTAGGAAGTGAATGTGTGGTCAAATAGCACTCTCGTCAGTTTTGCAGATTTGCCCTTGTGAGGCAGAAGTTGTGTTTTTGTAGTGACATAATATTTTCCACTATTCTGTAATGGCGTCTAATGCTCTTTCATAGATTGTCACTGAAAAGCTTGACAAGAACAACTTCCAAGCATGGAAGTTTAGAATGACGAATTTCCTTAAGGGAAAAGGCTATTGGGAGTTTAGTACTGGAGCTGAACATTCCTAATGATCCCAATCAACACGAGTTGCAGGCATTCAAAGGCTGGCATGAGAGAGCTAGAAAAGTTATGTATTAGCTATCTCAGTATTTTAGATTCTATGATTGCGCATATTGAGGATGCAAGCACGCCGAAGGAGGCGTGGGATACTTTGACAAAAATGTATTGCACAAATACGCAAGCCAGGAAAATGCAGCTCAAGCAGGAGTTACATAATGTGTAGAGAGAAAATATGAGCATCAATGACTACCACATGAAGGTGAAGAAGATTGTAGATGCACTTACTTCTATTGGGTCGCCAATGGAAAATGATGATTTAGTTTATGTGACCTTGAATAGTCTAGGAAAGGATTATGCACAATTTCGGACATCCATTGCTGTCCGTGAGAATTTTCCTGATTTTGAGGATTTGATTGCTCTTCAAATTTTTGAAGAGCAGAGAAATGGTGGTGCATCTTCTTTAGCAGAAGATGTCTTCTACTCTGAAGAAGGGAGACCACTTATCAAGATATAGAGGCTGGTTGTGCACTATCCAGAGACCATGCAGTAAAACTCTCGCAACATGCTTAGTTTTCTAGAAGAGAAAGAGGAAGTAGGCTTGACAGAGGAACTGAACATTAGTGACTAGATTGCCTCTCCTACTCTAGTTGGTTCTGAATCAATTCTCAAGGAAAGCAGCTAGGGGATAAGGTCCATGCAGATATCCAATAACTGCATGTGAGTCAAGCCATTTGACCAATTCATAAGAAGACCTTCATCAACTTGAGCAAAAACGGTTTTACCTGGTTCAGAAGGCGTCCTCTGTGTTGGAACGCTTGAGCTCTGCTTTTGAAGACCTCGTGTAGCATTAGATGATTGGTTCCCTGATTTTGTTTTGTTGGTGGCAGGGGCGTCAACTTTGCAGGAGTTCTTGTTGGACGGCTGGCCTTCCTCTTGGGTCGACTTCGAAGCTGTGGTCTGGGTCCTGTTCCTCTCTTCTTGTATGCCCGCTTGTTCAGAAGTTGCCAGAAAGTCTTTTCTTTCTCTGAAAGGGGTAGAGAAGAAGTCCCCTCTTTTCTATTGGGGATCCCCCACATACGTGGAGCTGGTTGGTGAAGCTTGTCCAAGGCAAATAGGAGACGTGTTGAGAGAACCACGACCTATGGACCTTCCAAGCCCATTATCTCCATGGCTGGCGAGGGCAAAGAAGTTTCCTTGATCACTAGTTCCTCTTTGAGTTCCTTCTTAGGTGAGATCCAGGTTGCTCTATTTCCATCTCCGACATCCGTTTGGGTTTGCGCAGGCGAGTTGCCGCGACTAGCGGAGGGAAAGCAGTGAGGTCTGTGAAGTTAGGGTTGAAGTATTCTCTTCCAAAAGAGGGTAAGAGGGGCGTAGCCACTGTCACATCTTGCATGCAAAATGATGGATTCTCAATGAGTGTCGTATTTGGTGAAGTGTGAGTTGAGTGGGACAAGAATGATGCAGGGAGGGAGCCGTACACAAGTCTGAGAGGAAGTGGATGGAGCCTAGATTGCGAGGGATGTAGGTCACCATTGCCGTCTCCATCACCATCCTCCATCCCAACTCTATCTCTCACGACTCATTAGTTAAGCTAAGTTTGAAAGTGGGATGCTTGTAAGAACTGTTTTAATCCATCTAAAAGTGCAAGAGTGGGATGTTTGAAAGGACCTTGTACTATGCCATCTAAAATCCTAGTTATGCTCTTTATAATGGACCTTAATTTTGGGATGGGGGGATAAAATTCCAAGCCTTCTCCTTTCATCCCCCAACCAAGATCAGTTTTAAAATTGATCTTGGATGGGGGATGAAAGGCTATATGCTTAGCCGTTCATCCCCCACCCTGGGGGATGAAAGGCTATATGCTTAGCTATTCATCCCCCACCCAAGATCAATTTCAAACCAATCTCGGTGGAGGGTGAATGGCTAAGGTACCTTCATCCTACTTGGCCTCTCATCCTCCAACAGGACCTCTTGATCTTGTTCATGGATGAGAGGCTAAGTAGGATGAATGGATCTTGGCCATTCATCCTCCATCGAGGCCAATTTTAAAACCTCTTGGTTGGGGGATGAAAAAATATGAAGCTACATCTACCTTTCCTTCCAGTAGGATATTTAAACCCTAATTTGTGTATATAGACTTTATGTGGATGTTATATTGCATATTTTCCAATAATTCCCAAGGTCCATCATGTATAATGTAGCATATTATTTTATTTATCACCTTACTAAATTAGAGATGCACATGGGCGGCTTGCAAGGACTCAAGAGTTAAAGCTAGTTGAAAGTGTGATACTTACAAGAACCTTGTGTTAAACCAACTAAAAGTGCGAGAGTTGGATGCTTGCAAGGATGTTATATGAAGCCATCTCAATCTTCATCTAAAATCCTAGTTATGTTCTTTTAAAACAAATCTTAGTTTGGGGATGAAAGGCTAAGACTTGGCCTTTCATCCCCCCTTGGAGAATTAAGGCATATCAACTCCCTTGCAATATAAGCCATTATGAGCATAAAACATCATTTTTTATTTTCATTTGCATTAAAACTAAACCCCCACACTACCTAGTGATATAGCTAGATCCCATTTGAAACCAATATGGATGGGGGGATGAAAGGCTAAATGCTTAGCCTCTCATTCCCCTCCATCCAACATTGGTTTTAAAACCAATATTGGGGGAGGGTGAATTACTAAGGCTCCTTCATCCTCCAACAAGACCACTTGCTCTAGTTGGAGGGTGAAAGGCTAAGGAGGATGAAGCGGTACACCAATGGCTCTAATGATGCCTAGCTATTGGACATGCCCATTAATATTACTTCTTCTAAATCCTTTTCTTGCAAATTATTAGGTATTGAAGTAATACACTTCAAGACCTTGCAAGGAAAAATCCTTGTAGGCTCAAAAGAGCTCTCAATACTTTGTATTATTTAACATTTCCATAGGATCCTATGTCCATAACTACATTTGGAGTGAATCACACATCATTGCAATTGGAGAAGCATGATTTGACGTTGATATGGCACTTTGACTTAATCAAATTCTACTTTGATAATGGTGGTGATGGTAAGGCTTCAAATTCAAACATGGGTAAGTGTGAAGAAGAGGGTGTGTCATGCACATGAGGAGGTGATCCAAAAGTGGGAAATAAATCTAAAATTCATTTCATGTACTAAGTTTCTACGCTTGTTACTTTTTCAAGTTGATTTACTAAATTATTTCATGCAGGGAGATGAAATGATTTTGGAAAGTTTGAGAGCACACGCATTGTATAATTGTCCTCATGAGTTGATGTTGACCCAAGAATATCTAAACACTCTAAGGGAATATCACAAACTAGAAGATAAACATAATAGAAGTCTTGAAGAGGAAGATGCACTGAATAAGGATGAAATAATGCAAGACATGACAAGCAGTTACTTTGATGCTCCTTCACCCCAAAATGAAAGAGATGAAGATGTCAAAGTGAAAGGAAAATCACCATGAGTCCTGAAGAGGAGAGCTTGTGATGTGAAGCAATCACCACATGTTGTATGAAGGGGAAAGAAAATCTCATATTGCAGCCATTCTTCTGATCTTGAATTTACAAGCAACTTATGGATGGCCTCTGGATGGCTAGACACTGCTGGATGTTGCTACTCCAAGAGTTCACCTTTACTATAATTTATAAACTAAGAACTCAGTACAAGGTAAAATATTTGTGAAGGATGGAGTCACAAGTAACCCTGAGAGCAATATCCTTGATTCATTGAAGATGCACAACTATTTCCAACCATGGAAATAGATGAGACAAAGAGGATAAACTAAGTACTTAGTACCTTTCTATTGAAATCTTTCCCAAGAAAATAATAATAACAAACACATAAGGTTTGACCTCAAAGCCTAGAGTAAACTTCAATCACTAGAGTATGTACCTTTCTATTGCAATATTTCCCAAGGAAATGATAAGAACACACACATAAGGTTTGGCCTCAGAGCTTAGACTAAACTCCAATCAATAGATAACTATAAAAGATGAATGAAAATGTATCTTAAGAAGGGTAGTGATGAAGAAATGAGAAACATTATATCTTAAGGGAATCTCATCAATGTGCTTTAGAAGGACATTCCACTTGAAAAATAACATACAAAAAAATAATTCAAGTTGGATTACAGTGGTGCATCCCATGTTATATGATTGTAAAAGTATTACAAATAGTGTGATGTTTGTTAGGGAATAAGTAGACCTTTATTATAGGATCAGATGTGTTTATACCTAAGGAATCCTTGGGGAAAAAAATGGGGGTTGGACTTAATAGGTTGATTGAGGCTGATTTAAAGAGTTAGAAGTAAGTATATTGTCACTATAATAAATTATGCCACTAAAGGGATTGAAGCAAAGGCTTCAAGAGCCACCAATAGCCACCCTAGGCTATTAAGTAAGTATATTGTCACTGCAATAAATTACACAACTAAATGGATTGATGCAAAATTCCAAGCGACAACAGCCACCCTAGACTATTAAGTATATTGTTGCTCCAATAAATTATGGCACTAAAGGGATTTTAAGCAAAGGCTTCAAAAGACAACAACAGCCTAGGCTAATAGCCTACCCCCTAGAATCCCCCTTGACCTAAGGATAGGGAGAGAGAGAGGAGTGTAGGGATAGGGAGAGGGAGAGGGAGATAGAAAGAGAGGGAGAGATAGGGAGGAAGGGAGAGAAATACAAAAAGAGAGGGAGAGGTAGAGATGAAGGAAGAGAGGTAGAGAGGAAGGGAGAGAGGGAAGGGGCAGGGGCACCATCAACATGAGACAGTAATGTCTAGACTTTTGCATGTTGTATATCATGCCCAAAGGTCCACTTTTAGTGGTGATGTACCTTTTGACTCATTCAACATCCTACTTGCATAGAAAATACAATCCCTTTCCCTCTCTCCCTCTCCCTCTCCCTCTCCTTCTCCCTCTCATTTCTCTCTTGCTCTTTGCTCATCATTATTTCAACGGGGAAGTGCAAAAAAGTGATTAAAAACACAAGGAGTGCCAGCTCCATCATTTTGGGAGGTGATGGAGTGGTCCATCTTGCAAGGGGATTCTGGAAACCTAGCTAGCACACAAAGGCAATACATGTGGTTTTGCAAAAATGACAACGTGGATCACACATGGAATATATGCTCCCTTATTAAACATTCCCCAGCTAGAGTTCCCCAAGTATGGCAGGTGGCTCGTGGAACTAATCTAAAAATGGATGTGATAAAATCCGTAAAGACTGGAGAATTTGTTCTCGAGAAGGTACCACTTGGTGTTGATGCAAAGGAAGTTGCACCAAGATATCAGCCAAGTGTCTCCCAAGATGTAGCTAGAAGGATCGACTGTGCCCTTGCTCTATAATCTATGGTGAAGGGCCACACTACAAAGTATTGAAATACCTGAAACATGAGGTTTTCAAGATAGAGACTGAGAAGTCTAGAGTGATGGGGAAATCTACAATGTGGACATTACCAAGAACTCAGTAGGTAGTTGTCACGATTTTATGGATCAAGCGACAAAAGGGAAGCTATTTTTGGCATGCAAGCACCTATATTATGTCTACATCCATGTGTTTGGGATGGATGCCAATGTGAACATGTTCATACACAACCCATGCTAACAGAGGACAATTTGCAACTCATATTTAGTAGTAGGAGAACAGTTCCCACAACCCCAATTGCTTAGCCAATCTATTTTTTCATTCATTTTGTGGAACATAGTTCTTGGCCCAAATATGTATCAAAGATTGATTTTGTGGAATGAATTTGGTTTCCACATATTTGTGCACTATTTAAAATATGTGAGAAGCACGGACTTGAGTGTAGTGATTTCCTCTTCTTAGGTAAATGATTTTTTCCTTTTAATGAGTTGTTGTCCCCTAATCAATTGTGTAGTAACATAAATAAGAGGCATCCAATGTAGTGTGTTGAAAATTAAGTCGTGGTGGCCATCATTGCACATCACATTTTGCACTCTAGAAATAAAAAACATGATTACAAAGAAGAAAGAAAAAGAAACTCAAAAACACGAGAGAGAGAGAGAGACAGAGAGAGAGAGACAGAGAGAGATAGAGAGAGAGGGGGAGGGAGGGAGGAAGGGAGGGAGAGAGAGAGAGAGGGGGGGGAGAGAGAGAGAGAGAGGGGGGAGAGAGAGAGAGGGGGGGAGAGAGAGAGAGAGAGAGAGAGAGAGAGGCACTGTAATGTGTGCATGAGAGAGGGGATAGAGAGAGAAGTGATAGAGCAAGCCATAGAAGGGGATAAAAGGTTGGCATGAGGACAAGGAGGATGAGGGGAGAGAGAGAGAGAGAGAGAGAGAGAGAGAGAGAGAGAGAGAGAGAGGATTAGGGGGAACAAAAATTAGTGGGTTGCCAAAAAAAACTCTCTCCAATACTCACTCGAAAAACTTGCTCCTCGCACACACTTAGAGAGAGTAATCAAAGAAATGCTTACATCCCATCCTTTTTGTGATATGTGATATGCTAACAGCTATGGCTTTAAGCTTCTCTAGTCTCCAAAAGAAAACTACTCACTCCAGTTCTACTTCAGTTGTTTCATGTAAGGCGCATCCTTCATAACTTGCTTTAGTTCTTCTTTGGCCTTTCGTGAAATAAATTGATAGACATGATTTGTTGAACCACCGGCGGGTAATCACTCATTTGTTGAACCACCGGTGGGTAATCACTCATTTGTAAAACATTTGTTGCATCTATCGAGTGTTGCCCCAAAAGCACCCAATATGAATAAGTATATATCTCTATACTAGGTGACACTTTGGAAAGGGGGAGACTTTGTGTTTTGGTCATACGGCATCATGTCTACTTTTGCAGAGCAATCCCTTGGATTTATAAAAAATCATTGACCAAATTGCACACATGCTATTCCACAAGGGGTCTGTAAACATACTCAATTGGTGCTTATGAACAATTCATAACAAGAATTCAGAATTCCTCCATTTTAAAATGATAATTCAGAATTCCAACCATTTAAGGAATTTCTCTTCTTTCACCAAGATTGGTTTTAAATCTTGGAGGAAGTGGAGATGAAAGGATAAACCTCATGCTTCACCAAGATCAATTTCGAAACCGATCTCTGTGGTGGTTAAAGGCTCATCCATC
The DNA here is from genome assembly GCF_047967505.1 of Dipteris shenzhenensis. Classification (NCBI taxonomy): domain Eukaryota; kingdom Viridiplantae; phylum Streptophyta; class Polypodiopsida; order Gleicheniales; family Dipteridaceae; genus Dipteris; species Dipteris shenzhenensis. Next base: position 23,465,937 of record NC_141612.1, read on the forward strand.
CTCCATAGCTCTCTAGCCATCCATCCTCCACCAAGATTGGTTTTGAAACCAATCTTGCTGAAATTAAGAGCCTAAGCCTGTCATCCCCCAACCAAGTTAAATGGAATGCGTTAGACTTTCTAGCTTGGCCTTTCATCCCCAAACAAGATCATATTTTAAACCAATCTTTGATGGGGGGAGGCCCTAATTTGTACATTTTTTTCAATAATCCCCATCTTATCATTGATGTAAGAAAGAAGTGGGTTTAAAAATACTCATTCTATCTAAGCTCATGTGCAATGTAGCATGTCCTTTTAGTGATCACCTTACAAATCAAAGATGCATGTGGGATGCTTGCAAGGACTCATTAGTTTTTTTTTTAAAGGATTTATATTATAAACTTTTCATATGATATACATTTATGATCCACAAAAAACAATTATATCCGCAGCTCTGTGCATCTTAATTCTTTGAGAAGAAAATTCGCATAGCTGATTCAATTTGAGTCTGAGTCAGTCTCATAATAGATGGATCCCTTGAAGTGGAATTCTTGTTTGAAATTCTAGCATGCTTCAGCTTGTGGATCTTGATCTCTGTGGCAAAGAACTGCGCAAGGTTGCTGTCGTATATCTTTGAAGCTTGTTAACCATTCAGAAAAAAGATATTCTACATCAGTAAGCTTATCATTAAATTGTAATTCATTTCTGGAAATCCACACAAACCATAATACATGTGCCCTAACTAGTGCCCAATGTGAGTGTTTGACTTTAGATGCATCCCCAAGTAGAATTTCTTTCCAATTGACCGATTCGCCTAGTTGTATCTGCACTTTCTTCCAGCCTTTCTTTGCAATTGACCGACTGATGGTTAGGCTATAGATAAGTGAAATACATCTTCTTGTGCTCCTTGACAGCGTCGGCATTTTCCGTCCCCTTTTCCAATCCTGAGGCCTCTTGCAGTTGTCCAGACATCTTTCAACATAACCAACCAGAGCAAGGTCTACATCTTCTCTGGCATAGATTTGGCCCAAATATAATGGAATCTCCACTTCTAGCAAAGTGTAGAGTTAGAGGTGTTCATCGGGAAGTTAATACATCGATCATATATTCAATAGAATCATAAGGTGTAGGAACCGAGAGCAAATGAGGGAAGTGGATCCAGCTAAACTCCAATGCATAGTTAAGTACTGAGCCCCCCTTCCATTGTGTCTCGCCTTCCTAAAGAGTTATTCTATGAATGAAAAACATGGCATCTTGATTGGTCAGTTTGAATTCTCTCCAAATTTCAAGCAAGGTCTTCCATTTGATATGGTCTCTTTGCCATAATTGGGCCTAAGAATGGATGCCCTTGTTGAACAGGAAGTAGGCTCTAATAAAATAAGTATTGCTAAGTAACACATTTCTGTGTATTACTGACGCCCAAATAGAATCAAGTTTCATGAAAGAACCTTTGCTAGAGAAACGCAGTTGTGTTTTAATTGATTCCAATGCTCTCCACAAGGATATCCATAAATCACTGCCCTTAGTTGAGCAGGGTTCTGGACTGCTGAAAACAACGGACAACATTGGGTAATTCTTCCATCTCTTTTCCCTAACAGGCCAAATGAGCTTGAAATTTCAGGTGAGGAGTGTAGCCCAATCTAGGGTTAAGAAGAACTTTGAAAATCCATGTTGCTGCCAATTTCGCTGCCGCCTATTTTATGTCAATCACTCCTAGCCCTCCTTCACGATTAGGTCGAGTGTAGAAGTCCCATATTACCTTGGAGATTCTATTATATCCTCCCCACAACAATGATCTGCATTTAGTGATAAGTTTATCTAGTCCCACTTGGCTTGGATGCTAGCAAGACAAGTAAAAGATAGTTATGGGATACAGGCAATGATTTAGTACCTTTCTTCTTCCTGCCAGGTTTGATTGAAATCCTCTCCACTTTTCCAACTTTGTGCTGAACCTCTTAAGTACCCATTCCCATTGATCCTTCATTAACACCTCAAAGCCCATGGGTATGCCAGGCAATCTGAAAACAATGCCTTTTTGGATCAGTTGATAGCCCAGATGATCCAGCTCAGCTTGAGCTTTTCCATTGTGTGTGCAATAACCTGTTTTGTTATGTTTGATGAGTGATCCAGAAGCTAGACAAAATGTTTCCAGGCATTCCATAACTTCTTTCACATCACCAGTGGAGTTTCTAGGCATAAGATTGGTGTCGTCCGCAAATTGTTGCATCACCATCTACTTACCATTAGGCAACTCAATTCCTTTTACTGAGCCCTCAGAAGTTTTTTCTACGAGTCCACAGCTATAGCATATAGTAGAGGGGCGATGGGGCAGCCTTGCCTAATGGATCTTTTCAAGTGAAAAGATGACCATTGATGCACACCCTGGCTGAGGCGTTGGAAAGTAGCAATTTGATCGTGGTGATGAAATTAGGTCCCATAGCCATATCATTCATGGATTGCATAAGAAACTCCCAATCAAGCCTATCATAGTCTATTTTGATGAAGCAAATGTCTTGCCTAGACTCCCTAGCATACTCACAGCCTTCCCAGATATTAACAATAGCCTCTAGGAGGTGTCTCCCTTTTATGATTCCCTTCTATTCCTATAAAATCCATCTATCCATCTTGTGCTAGATTCTTAGTGCTAGTGCCTTGGCAAAGATTTTGTAACTGCAGTTAAGCATCGTTAGAGGTATCGAGTTCTTTATAAATCTTTTCTTCCGTACTTTAGAATAAGTTTAAATATTCCACTGTTTAGGTGATCAGGGAGAGAGGAGGTGGAGATACTTTCTTGGCATACCTCCAAAAGTCTGGGGCCTATGACAAAATATGAAGAGGGAAGAGGAGAAGAGTGGAGATGAGGAGAGAGGGCACAGCTAGACAGCACACCACAAATGACAACTGTACACTAGATTTAGTTGAAAATGTAGAATGTATACAAACCTATTCAGGGTTAGGGTTAGGGAATCTAACCCTTTCCTTTATAGCACTCTATTGGGTTACTGCTATGCACATATGATCACATGATGTTGAGCGTGATCTCTCAACACCTTCCCCCAAGATCAACATCATGAAGTAGGCCTTCCCTCAAGATGACGATTATGGAGAATCAATAAGGACTGAACATTACACTCCATCACACCTCTTTAATGGGAATGTCCTTCCTCTGCGTCAAACCAACAGTCGGTGTTTCTCAAAAATCTCTTTACCGAGTGGTTTGGTAAAGATATCTGCAACATTCTCTTTGCTATCACAAAGTTGTAGTGTGATGTCATCAAGTAACACTCTTTCTCTAATGAAGTGCTGTCTAACATCAATGTGCTTTGTCTTGGAGTGATATATTGGATTCTTGGCCAATGCTTGAGCTTATTGATTATCACAGTATATTGTTGTTGGCTTTGACTCGTCAAAGTAATATGTTTATGACAATAGTCTTTTGAGCCACATAGCCTCACATACACCTGTAGTGAGTGCTTTATATTCTGCTTCAATTGAAGACAAAGATATGAGATTGTTTTGGATTTGCCATAAACTGTGCTAGTGAGCTTACTGCATAACAAATATTTGGCCATGTGATAGTTAGATTTATAAGAGATCAGATGAGCAACATGTAGTACCTGTCATTGACTATAGGCTTTTCTAGATATTTAGTAAGTTTCAAACTCTGTTCCATGGGAGTGGCTACAATCTTGCAATCTACCATATGAAACTTCTTCAGGAGAATCTCACCATACTTGAGCTGACTCATGAATGTGCTATCTGAATCTCTGCAAAACTCAATTCTAAGACAATAGTGCATAAGTCCAATCGAACTTTGCAGATAAGTCTTGTTTTAGTTTTCTGATGAAGCTATCCTTGCTTCTTGTCACAATCAGATCATCTACGTACAAAAGTGCAATAGTAATGTCTTCCCCTTGAACTTTGTATTAGAGATTTTGATCTGCATTGGACTTCATGTATCCCAGATTAGCAAGATACTTGTCGATTCTGTTGTACCAACTTCTGGGTGCTTGCTTTTAGTCGTAGAGATTCTTCTTGAGATGGCAAACCTTATTCTCTTTTCTTGGTTAAACATAACCTGCTGGTTGTTGCATGTAGACTTCCTCGTCTAGGTAACCATTGAGAAAAGCATTCTTGACATCGAGCTGATACACATTTCATCTGCTAAGTGTTGCAAGTGATATCAAGAACCATATGGAATCCATCTTTGCCTACTAGAGCATAAGTCTCATCATAATCTTGACCATATTGCTGTGCAAATCCTTTTGCAACTAGTTTGGATTTGTATCTTTGAATACTTCCATCTGGATTGTACTTCACTTTGTATATCCATTTGTTTGCTATGGCCTTCTTTCTTAGTGAAAGGTCGCATAATTTCCAAGTATTTTTCATATACAAAGCATCAATTTCTTCATTCATAGTATAAAATTTCCATTCTGGCTTGTCTACTGCATCTTCAAAGTACATTGCTCTTCTATAGCCATGATGGTAGTCATAAGAGCATGGTTGGTGGTTTCAACCTAAATTGCTTTGCCTTTCTGAGCATATGTTAATCTGGCTGGTGGTTTGCTTTCCCTAGTAGACCGTTTGAGTTGCTGTGGCTCTGCTTGGGGCATTTTAGGCAATTCTTGCTCTTCTTCATCAACCATTTTTGTAGATATCCATGAAATCGGCGAGTCTATCTCCTATGTGTTTGAGGTTTTCCATTTTGATTCCTCATCAAAGATTACATCTCTGGAGATAATGACCTTGCGGTTAATGGGATCATACAACTTATATCCTTTGCTTTCTTCACTGTAGCCAACCATGATGCATTTGCATGACTTCGCATCCAATTTCCTGTGATGATCATCATGTACATGGGCATATGCTATGCAACTAAATATGCGGAGATGCCCAATGTGTGGCTTATGTCCAGTGAATGCTTCATAAGGTGTCATACCCTGAATCCGTTCAGTAGGAAGTCGATTAATCAAGTAGTTTGCAGTGGCTATTACTTCTGCCCAATATTGATTCAGAAGATGCTTCTCAGTAAGCATTGCTCTAGCACTGTCTGCTAAAGTCCCATTCTTCCTTTCAGCTCTTGCATTCTATTGAGGAGTATCTACACAAGTGAATTGTCTTCGAATGTCGTAACTTCTGCAAAAGTTCATGAAAGCTGAAGACATATATTCACCTCCTCTATCTGATCCCAAGACTTTGATCTTTCTACCTGTCTGGTTTTCTACCATGGCTTTGAATTCTTGAAATCTGGAAAACACTTCCGATTTCTCTTTCAAAAGTAGACCCAACAATATCTACTGTAGTTGTCGATGAAAGTCAAGTAGTAAAGTGAACCATTGATGTTGCGGGTCTGGGCATAACCCCATACTTTTGTATGTATCAAATTAAGAATACCTCATGCTCGAGAGGTACTTCTACCGAAGTTGGTTAGCTTTTGTTTGCTGAAGCAGCATGCTTCGCAAACTTTTCCAAGAAACTGTAGCTTAGGAATCCCGATTGCCATATTCTAATTCCTGAGATCTAGCAAGCTCTTGAAACTAACATGACCATATCTCTCATGCCATTTTGCAGATAGTGGCATCTGTTGCGGTTGAGCTGACATGGCATGCATATATGGTACTATAGCTAGCATTCTGTACAAGCGTCCTTCCTTGACACCTTTTCCTACTAGCTGAAATCTTCTGGATTTGTCTCTGATATTGCATTCATCTCTGTTGAAGATGACTCGATAGTTGTGTTCTGTCATTTGACCTACTGACAATAGGTTCTTGTTGAGCTTCGGAACATAGAGTACATCTTTCACCAATCCTTTCGTACCAGTGAAATTGTCTATAGAGATAATGCATGTCCCTTGAACTGGATGCGGTGTATTATCTGCTGTGTAGATGACATCTTTTGACCTTCTAATGGTTTCATCTCTATGAACCATTCTTGATGATTTGCCATGTGAGATGATGCACCGTTGTCAATATACCAATGATCCTGTTTTGCTTGGTCGACTTTATAGTTGAAATCCTCTTTGGAATTGCAATCAGTGTCTAGGTACACTACTGTATCAGTTTGCTGCATTTCCTCATTTGCAAGAAACATATTCCCATGTTCATTTGGAAAATGACTATGACTAGAATGTCCACAACAATGATTTCCTCTGCCATGGAAATTCCCTCGATTATTGCTGGATTGACCGCCTTGGTCGTACTGCTAAGAATAGCCCATATATACAAAATTTTGCATATTTTGGCCACAAATTCGTCCCCAAACACTAAAAAATAAGGTTTTTTCACAACATTTTGCCTTGTTTTCTATACTCTTTGCCTTTGATAAACAAAATATTCCCCCACCTATTTACAAATAAGAAATCATGGGGCTTGCTTATTTTTTACCCTGGATCTAGGTGGAGGGGCAAAATGAGTGCAAATGTGCTCAATGATGATGTGGCAGTCAAGGGGTCACATGCAGTGACTGTGCCTAGCAGGAACTATGCCTGTGGAGCGTTGTGATGAGGTGGCAGTTGTGTGTCACATGAACTGCCTGTGGAGAGGTGAGTGTGCCTGGCAGGGGGTTGTTGACTAGTCAAAGGGTGAGAGTCCTGCATAGATGTAGCTAGTCTGGACTCTGGGGTCTCCATTAATGCACAACTTTGATTGGTTCGATCGGACTCTTTCGCGCAACTACTCAGAAAATCGATCAGCCAATGACCTTAGAGCATTAATGGAGTCTCCAAACTAGCTAAGTGTGAGTCACATGTAAAAAATATTTCCTCAATTTTGTAAAATCTGCAAAATTTCAGACAATCTACTGAGATATAAGCTTAAAAATTGGTAAATTCTCAGGAAAAACCTTCAAAATTTGTTCTGTTAAGCTGCACAATCTCTCTCTTTTTGAGGTTATTTAGCTTCTTCATTCTGCTGTCCAAAGAAGTTGCTCTGTTGCCTGGCTATGGCGACCAAGCTTGTGAGCTCGCTTCAGCTCCAGCCTCATCCTGAGGGTGGCTTCTTCAAAGAAACCTTTCGGGACGACTCCGTTCACCTCTCCACTTCTTCCCTCCCTCCCCAATGTCCGTCCCCTTCCCTCCTCTCCTTGCACATTTGGCCTTCCACCTTTCTCCTTTCGCATCATCTCAGATTTGTTGCCTTCCTTCCGCAGATAAGGTGGATCGGCCGGTCAGCACCGCCATCTATTTCCTCCTCCCCAGTGGAAGCATCTCCAGACTGCATCGGATTCCTTCTGCCGAAGTTTGGCATTTTTACCTCGGGGAGCCCCTGACGGTACGCATTGCTGATTTCTGTCTCTGGTCTTATTGGGGAGAACCTCAGGACGAAGTGTAGTATGTGTTGTATCGAGATCTGTGCTGTGTGAGGTCGCAGGTAAGGTCACCAAGTTTATGGGAATGCAAATTGGATGGGCGTAGGTGATGGAGATCGACGACCAAGGCCGAGTGAAACACACGGTTCTAGGTCCGGATCTGGAAGCAGGGCAAAAGCTTCAGTACACTGTACCCCCTCTAGTGTGGTTCGGAGCTTATCCGACTAAAGACGTGGAATCCGTCTCGAACGATGGATGTACGACAGTAAAAGCTCCCGCTAGGGATGCAGAACAGCATTTCTCGCTCGTTGGCTGCACAGTGGCCCCTGCCTTCCAATTTCATGATTTCGAGATGGCCAAACGGTCCAATCTTCTCGCCTTGTTTCCTCTCGCCAAGGCGTGCATTGAGCTTCTGACGGATGCCGATAACAACTAAGGATGTTCTTTTTGTCAATACTGCAACATCTCAAATAATAGAAGAGATCTCTGATGGTTTCACAAAAATAAACCGTTGGCTTGTTTGTGGTCATCCATATCAACATAGTCGCCATCATCATCTCTGATCTGATATTTCTGTATGAAAACGGGGTAAAGTTTATGTAGCTCAGATAGCACCACAGCTCCTTTGAGAAAGTGGCTTGATCCGTTGTCCCCCTTTGGTGAATTATTTTACGATCCCTTAGTCTGTTGTGTGCAATTTCTCTGTTGCCCGCATCTTGCTACAGATAAACTAGGAGCCTGTCGTAGTCTACATGGAATTGATGTCACTGAAGTCAATCTTACTAGCTTAGGTCTTTGATTGCTAGTGCTACTATGTGGACTGTCCATAATGATGTACACTTGGCTGGATATTTGAAAGGAAGATACAGTCAAGCTGTAGTTGCATTATACTCTACAACTTCTAATCTGTGGATCCCTTCAGTTTTTCTCTTTGTGTTTGTTTGCAGCTCTTAATTAGCAGCAAATGATATTCTGTGCTTGATTAGAGCAATGGCTCAACCACTGCCACAATGGGCCTTTCCACACAGAGCTGACTAAGGGGTGTATAAATACTCTTCTGGAAAAGAACATCTGAGCCATGTTATTCCTGGTGAAGATTGTGGGTAGACATAGATGACAAGTGCAGGTTAAGGCTGCCACTAGGAAGCCATTGCACTGATATTTAGACTTACCCTTGTGCATATGTAGCACTGATCCAAGGAAACTATTGGCATACTCCTGGATATGTGTGTGTGTGTGTGTGTGTGTTCTGTCAACTTATATTCTTAGAAGAAACACATGTAAATAAGCTCAGATGCATATTTGTGTATGATGCATATTTGTGTATCTGTCACTCCTTTTTCCTTCCTTTGAAACTTTGTGCTTGTACTATTGAGAACATTGGTCTTAATCCAACAAATGAACGACAATACAAGTACATGCCAAAGTATATGCATACACAAAAGGGTAGAGCTGACTTGATAGTCAATAAGTGCACGCTTTATGATTTTGCTCTTCAGAACTTTCATCTCTTCGCCCTGTTATTATTGTATTGTTGCTGCTTTTGCAATTTATTTAACTTAGCAAATCCCTTAGGGGATGTGAGGGAGGGATGAGGCTGAATGATCGACTCGAACCCCGGACCTCAATGATAGACTCTTACCATTGGGCTACTTCCCCATACAAACTTCCCCAAACCTGAGGGAGAGCTAACATGAGAGTCTTTCTTCCTGCTCCCAATGCTATATTATTGCTGCTCAAGAACGTTTACTTTGATTGAATAAATGAACTACTATACAAGTGCATGCCTAATGTCACATGCACCCTTGCACTTGGGTGCAAGATGAAAAACTGGCTACATTGACAAGTGCGTAATAGTTCCCTAATAGGAGATTTTGTCGTATGCTGTGACCCCTTGTCCAAGGACAATCAAGCACAAGCTACCTAAGTCTTTAAGCCATAGGTCAAGTCAGCCAGCCAAGGCTTGTTCACTAGTACCCATTGGAGAATAATAGGATAGTGTTTCCATCTTAGGGTTGAGTTAGTTCTAGGTCATAGCCTAGGTTAGGAGCCCTAGAGGGGCCCCCAAAGGTTGACCTGGATGACCCAGAGCAAGCAGGGAAGGCAGCTTGCAAAGGCTGCTATAAGAGTCCTCTGGCAAATGAGCCAGGGGGGTTTTTATAGGCTGGAACTGAGCCAACCAGGCTGCAAAATAGCTGACTTAGTCGGCTACTTGCAGCAGGCTGGTTGGCTCAGCCAGCCCTATAAAAGGGCTCCTTACCAGCCCTCTTTTCCTCATTCAGTCCTCCCTGCTTCAGCCCTCCTACAGCTCCACTGCAGCCCCTTCTGAACATCCTGACACCCTACACCAGTTGGTCTCTGACTAGCCTCAGCTCTTGGCCTCAGTTCAGCCCTCCTGGAAGGTGTTCACACAGCGCATCAGACGGGGAGTCAGATCAGCAAACGGAAGGTTTGGGGTCCGTTTCAGCAGCTCTTTTCAGTTATCTTTTACAATTTGCACAGCCCACTTTTCAGCTCTATTTTAGTCATCTCTCAGCTCTCTTTTAGGATATATCACTCCTAGCTTTCACACTCTCACTAACCTAGTAACCCTGCTTTCCGGTTGACAGCACAAGCCTCTCCCTTGCCTTGCAGAAGTGGCTTGCATTGTCAGTGTGGACAGCATCATGGTCTCGCTATTGGTCGGTGTTGCCTCTCAGGTCTTTGGGTTTGCTAAACGTGTGCATAGTGTACTCTTCGGAAGTGCGTTTTCGGGCTCTCTCGAAGAGTGTTATTTGTATTTCTCAGCTCTCTAAGTATAAAGCAGATTCAACCCTGATTGGGGGAGGGGGCCCTCAGTGGGTATAGGGACCCAATCGTTTGTGGACTCCATTCTCTCTTTATCCTTATCTCCTTTCTCTCTCTATGGTGCATAACACTAATTTCTCGCTAAAGGTTTAAAGAAAGTATTGTTGTGATTACACGATCAGATTACCGTTGCATGTTACATTTGTATCAGAGCTTCGGTCTGTATCCTAATTGACTACAGCGAGTGTATGGTTGTGTTGAGATCCGGAAAGGAGACACAATCAAGCGCCATGGAAGGGTCAAGAAAATTAGTCATCATTGAAGATTATGAAGAGGAGAAAGACTACCCAAAAGATACGCTTTCTCCAAGTGCTCAAGAAGTGATGGCGAACCTTCTGGAGTAGAATCGGGTCCTACAACAACTTGAAGAACATTCATCCTAGCTAAAAGAAAGCAAAATACAGTTGGATCAGAAAAAACACCGTCTAGAGGGAAAAGAAGCAGAAAAACGGCTAGAAGATAGGGGAACCATAGATTTTGAAAAATTGCTGTACCTGATGCGTGAGGAGCGCAAAAATGAGGAGGCACTGCGATGTGCAGAGCTTGTCTAAGCAGAGCGGCAACAAAAGCTAGATCGAGAGGTGATGCTTCTCCAAGTTTGAGCACGGCGACAGTCACCGCTACAGATTCGTCACATCGACAAAGGTAACATCACTTGGTCCACTCCAAATTTTGTTAAGTATGATGGTATGTCGCTCTCAGACGGTATGTCACTCTCAGACACGCCCAACACTTGTGCTAGCGAGATGACCTTGTTACTGTACAACACATGCAAACCGTTTTGGGAGAGACAAGAAAACTCATCATCCGGGTTAAGCATATATTGGGGTGAGAGAAAACGGGCTTTGAGGTTGGTAACAAACGTTGCCCAAACGAAATTCGTCTTAAATGTTGTTGAGTTAGTATTCTTACTAGCCTAATGTTGCCACCAGGTGACTGCGTCACCGGTAAGATGAGGGGTTGCTAGGTGGCCCTTGTCTTGCTCATCTTGAATCCGCGCTAGTGGAAAATGAGCTACGAACTGATGAATGAATTGAATAACTGAATGGTCAAATTGGACACTAATATCTGTTTTACCATTTGAAACTTAGATCCACCAGATTACAAGCGGGCGTTGACTCTCGCGCAAAAGTAGGAGATGATGCTGAACGGGGGGAAGCCCAAGCACGTCTAGAAGGATTAGAAAGCCCTGCAGAAGTCAAACAACGCAGCGGATAAGGATCAGAAGGACAACCAGTATCAAAAGAAAGATGGCCAGGCTTCCGGTCCAATGGAGTCCAAGCCAAAGATGACTCTAGATGAGAAGGCTAAAGCGGGTATTACTAGAGGCTATCTACAGCCTGATGAGCAGAAGCGGTACCACCAAGAACATCGTTGCTTTCATTGCCACCACATCACTGGGCACGGCAAGAAGGATTGTCCAAAGTGGCTTGCTGAAAAGCTTGCGAAAGCACCTACTTCCTCCGTCGCCAATATATTGGCTCTTCCAACCCTGCCTCCATCCTCAACTATGAATGCCGTCTTCCCTGCTTTGAAAGCCGTTCCCATGGTGGTATTTCAAGGTAAGGAGGGTGACTTCTCAGATCAAAAGAAGGCGCTTATTCAAGCGTACGGCACAACTAATGGGCATCAGTTTATTGTCCTGTTTCGATATGCGGAGTTCAGAAGATGCCGTCTTCCCTCAGCTTGCCAAGGTAGTGGGGTGCACCTTGGTGCCTCACCAGCTTGTAATGGACAGGTTCACGCCCTCGGCTTGCGCACACACATCACGCACAAGGCCATCCATTTTAGTTTTTCAGTTCAGGAGGCCTTGTGACATCTTTAATGGTGTGCGACTTAGGATTCAGTGGTTCCCTGAGCATGTACCGATGCCTGACTAGCGGCAGGACACTTTCACTATTGTGGAAGGTTTACAAGGGTTCTCTTGTTTCGTTCGATTTCTTGGTCTCCCACAGGTTTACCATCAATTACTCATGTTGATTGGGGAGTACTTTGGCATTATCATTGAGATCCCCCCCTCCCTGGTTTGTCCACGACAGCTGTAGAGGCGATCAGTTCTGACACGGTTCCTAGAGTTAAGTTCCCTTTGCTGGACCATAATTTATTAGATGACTATGTCATGCTTCATCGTCTGGATGTTTCTTTCTTTCAATAGAGAGTGAAGATCGCACGCAGATAGGAACAGTGCAGGATCTGTAGGACCGTTGGGCATTTCACCAAGGCATGCCCAAAAAAGAAGAGGCTCAAAAATCCTTCTGATACATTAGCTCCCCCTAGACCTCGACAGGGGCCTTGGTACGGTTGCAACACCTCCTCGACCTCGACAGGGTGTTGGTATAGCTCCTTCACATCAAAGTGCTCCCTTAGTACCTCCACTTGCACTTGCTATCCCTAGATGGGTTTTGGTTCATCTGTGGCCTTCACACCCTCCAGATCATGAGGCCGCCATCTAGAACACCATAACCTCTGGAGCTTTGGATATTCCCATTCTGGTTGTTTCCTGTGATGACACATCACTTGGTTGCTTCCACTGATGTTGCTTTGCACATCACTCGGTTTAGGATGCCATACCCTATCGTTGCTTCCACTTTGGTTATTCCCATTTTGGTTGCTTCCACTAATGTTGCCTATCACTCGGTTCAGGACGCCATACCCTTTGGACCTTTGGATATTCCCGTTCTGGTTGCTTCTGCTGATGTTGCACATCACTCGGTTCAGGATGCTATTGCTTCAATTGTAGCCATGGCTGTAGCTTCTCCCTTTGGCTCAAAAGTAGCTCCTCCCCTTGGCTAGGTACTGAATGATATCTCTCTGGCTAGGGAGGAGGCCCCCGCAGCTTTCTAGGATCACGACATTTTTGAGCAGCCCCTTCCCTTAGCTCCCCTCTTGGATAGAGGGAAAGGGATTTTGTATAGTATTGATCCGCTCCCCTGAAGGGATTCTTCGCACCTGTATGACAGGTTTGGTTCACAGGAACTCTTTTGCAGCCTTGGCAGATCTCACGGACTTCGTGGAGGACTTTGTGCCTTCCACTTTTGGTGAGATAGTGGTGGGGGTTCTTGTTGACAGGGTATCTCCTTGCTCAGGTGGATGCATTCTTTTCCTTGTGGATTTTCCTCCACTTGGCTCCCTTCCTCGCTACTTCCTCTCGTTGATGGGGATTGTTAATTGGAACATACAAGGACTTGGTGGCATCCCTCATCACTGCCGCAAACAGTTGATTAGGAATCATCTTCATCTAGATGTTATTGGTGGCTCCGTTGATGTCTTATTCATTGAGGAGCACAACCTGGATGAAAGAGATTGCACAAAGTGAGGTAAATTACTTTCAGGCCACACTTTTTGGTCACTTGCTTTGGGCAGTAGGGGAGGTACATGCATTTTAGTATCGGACTCCTTTCTCCACACTTTTTGTTATTCTTCCCTCTAGAGCCTAGTGGATTCTTCTTTTGATTGGGGGACATAATGGTTGGATTCGTCAACCTCTACGCCCCCAATAATAGAGAGAATCGTGCCCTATTCTGGAAGGAGTTGCTCTCTTGGGCCCCCATTGTAGATTTTGGGTCACTGGAGGAGACTTTAACATGGTGGAGTTGCCCTAAGATAAAAAATGCAGCAGAGGGGGTGGCATTCAATCTTTGGATAGGGTAGCTTGGGATGCATTCCTCTTCAATTTCAGTGGTAGAGATGCTTGGTTTGATGATGCCTTTCACACTTAGTCACAGTCACTTCTATTCTCATGGTCAAATGGGAAGCTATGGATGCCTATCCATGCATCGATCGAGCATTTTTTATGTTGATGATTATGTTAGAAATGACCCAATAGAGGGTACACACAGCGGAAGACTTATAGTAATGCCTAGGAGCTCACATAGTGTGCGTGTGGGGTGTGGAATCACAAACTTCTTAACTTAATGTGCATCACATAGATGTGCAGACTCATCAATAGACAATGAACCAGCCAGATATAGAAGACACCAAAACTTATATATTTCTGTCCAAAACTATGGACACAATACAAAAGAGATAGTAGATCCAGACTCCCACCAATGGTGTGGTCCTTTGATCTAACCACAAGGTCCTTCTCCTGTCTACTGGCTATCTCTAGACTCGAGCCTGCGTGTTCCACCTCGAGCGTAAGTAAACTTTCCGTCTAGTGTGTTCTTCTCCACCTTACTGCCTGTGAATTAGCCTAGGTGGGCAGCCCCTGCCAAGCTTTGTCTGCAGCACACAGGTCCCTGTTCCACTGCTCCAACCTGCTTATGAATGGCTACTCTAGAAGGTATGATGATCTTAGCACCTTGCTGCCCTAGAAGATAGCCATGGTCTAGCCTCTCCCTAGAGCTAAGTCTGCAGCACCTATTGCACTCTCTCACCTCCTATAGATAGGCCCAAAGAGTAGGATTCCTGCTGCTCCTTTCTACCTTGGAACTGTTGGATACTGGATATAGAATGAGGCCAAGAGCCTCTGCTTTTATAGGCCCCAAGGCCTGGTCGAAATAGCCGATTGGTCAGTCCTATTTTGGCCGACTCAATCTAGCTGAAAACTGACCTGGTTGGCTGCCCCTACCAGCCCAACTAGGGCCCTATGTAAGGGACTTCACTAGGCCCTTTACAGCCGTTTTTCCAGGTAGGGACCCAGCCCTCTTGACCAGCCTAACCAAAGCCTAGTTGGTTGGCTCAACCAGCCCCAACCAGCTCTACTGTTAGCCGACCTGTTTTGACCCCTCTTATAAGTACTTGGCTGTGGACTGGCTGAAACCCCTCTGATCCATGCATCTAAAAACCCAAAAAGATCCAAGGTGCCCTCCAAGAAGTCCCCATATGCTTTCTCAAAATCCAAAAGAAGAATGGCTATCTTTCATCCACTCTCAGAAGCTTTCCAAAAAATATATATATTATAAAAAATGCTTCTACCATGAGCAAATCCCACTTGCGTATCATGTATAAGATCTAGAAGTATGGGATGCAAACACAAGCTGATGGCTTTTGCCATGATTTTATAGCAAGTGCCCAATAAAGTGATAGGTCTCCACTGTGACAATTCGTACATCCTCCTTTTGGGATTAGATGTATGACACCCTCTGTAAGTAAGTCAGGCATCTCACTGGAGCCTCAAATACCCTGTAGGGCTGAGGTAATGTGAGCCCCAACATGCTACCTTGATTCGAGTGGAGGAACGTGTTGTGCATTTCAAATTCAATTTCTTCACGATTTGGGGCACCATGATATTACATGCAGCTCCCCCATCAACACACATACTTTTGACATGGAAATTATCTATGATGACATCTACTGTATGTGGGTGCCAATCAATTTCCTCAGAGATAGGAGAGACCTATCGCACCTTTTCCTTTTTCTTGCTCCTTCTTGTTGAGAGCCCTTACTGCAGCTCACATCTCACCTTAGGGCTTAATGCTAGCATATCATGAGTGGAGCTCGATATCTCAACACTCCCCCTCGAGCTTAATCTTAATTCTTGCACACCAAGCAGGTCTCTGAACTTGCGCAGCTTCTCTGCGCCCAATGCCTTTGTGAATATGTCAACTACTTGATCCTCTGTATTGACATAAACTAGATCAATAAAACCTACTAGAACCTTCTCCCGTACATAGTGGTAACATACCTCAATGTGCTTTGTTCTAGCATGATAGACTGGGTTATTTGCCAAGTGTATACTGCTCATGTTGTCATAATAAATGACAACTGGCCCATCTATAGACTGATGCATATCATAAAGCAGCTTATGCAACCAAGCTGCCTCACATGCAGCCATCACATGCAGCCATTGCTACACCCTAGTATTCAGCCTCTGTGCTTGACAAGGCAACTGTAGGCTATTTCTTGCTGCTCCAAGTGACTGCAGCACTCCCAAAAGAAAACACATATCCAGTGGTAGATCATCTATCAGTAATACTACCAGCCCAATCAACATCAGTGTATCCATGCAATTGTATCTGAACCCTAGTCTCATAAAATAGTCCATACTGCAATGTGGACTTCACATACGTCAGTATGCGTCTAGCCGCATCCAAATGCAGTTTCCTTGGAGCCTGCATAAACTGACTTACCAACCCAATAGCATAGCTCAAATCTTGCGTGGTAATAGTCATATAAATCAAACTTCCTACTATGCATCTGTACATAGTAGGATCTTCCAGAAGCTCACCTGCATCTGCACTCAGCTTTACATTCTGCTCCAAAGGAACTGAAATAGGCTTACAGCCTGTCATCCCATATTTGGATAGCATGTCCAATCCATACTGCCTCTGCAAGAGCCATATCCCACTTGTGGATCTAATCACCTCAATGCCCAAGAAGTAATGCAGCTCTCCCAAATCCTTCAACTCAAACTTTTGCTTCAATAGCATTTTCACATGAAGGATATTTTCATCACTATCACCTGTGATGATCAAATCATCAACATAAATGACAAGCAGTATAATACCTTTCTCTATTTTTCTCACATAAAGTGAGAAATCTGCTGTGGAAATCTGAAAGCCAATAGTGACAAGATACTATCCTATCTTGTTAGACCATGCTCTGGATGCTTGCTTCAAGCCATACAAGGCTTTCTTCAACTTGCAAACAAACTCAGGATGAACAGCATGCACATAACCTAGTGGCTACTCCATATAGACCTCTTCTTGCAAATCACCATGCAAGAAGGCATTCTTTATATCCACATGATGTAAAGACCATCCCTTCGATGCAGCCATAGCAATGACTGCTCTTACAGTTGCCATCCTTGCAACCGGACTAAATGTTTCTTCATAATCAATGCCATATATCTGTGCATACCCCTTGACAACTAATCTTGCCTTGTATCTGCTCATAGAACCATCTGCATTGTGCCTCACCTTATAGACCCACTTGTAGCCAATTGCATTCTTGTCTTTGGGCAAAGGCACTAATTCCCATGTAGCATTTGCTTCAAAGGCATCCACTTCTTCATCCATGGCTTTCTCCCATTTTTCTTTTCCCATGGCTTGCTCAAAAGAAGTGGGTTTTGGTTCTTGTATCATTTTAACCATATAGGCATAGTAAATGGCTGTAAATCCATCATATTTCAGCCTATCCACAGGATACTTGACTCTGGTAGACCTGACAAAATAGGCTCACTACCAGGTGCTCTCAAAACATCCCTGGTCTTCTTTACTCCAAGTGTAACAACAAAAGGAATACCCAACTCATCATCAATGCTATGTTCTGAGCCATTGGATTCACCATCCACATAAGAGTGACCTGCATTCGCATCAACCATGGGCTGATCTACTTTATCTTTTCCTTTTCGTGATACCTACATACCACTATTTGCATTGCTTGAGGAGATTCTCCTAATCTCAATCTGCCTATTCATGGCAAAATATGTGAACCACTACTAGAGGACACTACAAGTCCACTAATATTTTGTGATTGCTACTATGAATTCTATGTAGCATTACCGTTTTGTGCATCTACATCATCAACCACATTTATTAGTTTATACTAGCTGCTCATCTCATCAAGAAGAACATCTTTGCTTACTGTAAACTTACAAGTAGAAGGGTTATAGCATCTATACCCTTTTTGCTACAGAGAATAACCAATAAAGATGCACTTCTCAGCTTTTGGATCCAACTTGGATCTCAACTCATCTGGCACATGAACATAGGCAATGCAACCAAAAACTTTCAAATGAGAAATATCTAGTTTCCTACTAGTATACCTCTCTAGTGTCATGCCATGTATTGTTGCAGTGGGAGTCCCGTTCATTATGTAGACTAGTGCAGCAACTGCTTCAGCCCAATAAAAATCTGGCAGGTCTTTTTTGTTGAGCATGGCACGAGACACACCTCTCCAATATGCCTGTTTTTCCTTTGTGCAAGTCCATTTTGCTGTGGGGTATGACTTCATAAATATTGGTGCTTTATGCCATGCTCTTGTAGGAACCTTGCAAACTCATTTGAGAGGTACTCTCCCCCTCCATCTGACCTTAGGCATTTTATTTGCAAGCCTGTTTCTTTTTCAACCATAGCTTTAAAGGCTTTGAAATGCCCAAGAACTTCACTTTTCTTTTTCATAAAATACATCCAAACTTTTTTGCTGTAGTCATCAATAAAAGTGACAAAATAATGATAGCCTCTAATAGATGCAGCATTAGTAGTCCACACATCAGAGTGGATTAATTCCAATGGCCTCTTACTCTCTTGAACATGTCTAGGAAATGGTTTCCTTTCCTATTTTCCAAATTGACAGGCTTCACATATCTTATACATTTCTGTAACGTTGAACTTGGGCAATCCTGCAACAATATCTTGGGCCTGCATTAATTTAAGTCATTGTACATTAACATGACCAATGCGTTTATGCCACATCAATATCTGCAACTACACCGGTCCCATCTGCAAACATTGTTGCACTCAATTTAAGCATGTCCGAATCCAACGTAAACATCCTGCCCTTCTTCTTCCCTTTTGCTATCAAGCGATCTTTATTTTTCATATCCTCAACAAAGCATCTATGAGGATTAAATCTGACCTGCAAGCCCTGCTCAACCATTTGACCAATAGAAACCAGGTTCTTGGTGATGTTCGGAACATGAAATATATCAGACAAGTATTTCTTTTTCCCATCTTGCATAGAAAAAGGAATTTTACCAATCTGCACAATAGGATGTGTAGTATCATCACCAGTCTCCACAAATCCTGGTTTTTCCATTTTCCTTGCATCCTGCATCCATTCTACATGACCTGTCATGTGGTTTGACGCACCTGAGTCAACATACCACACATCATTGCTTTCTTTTGCACTTGTCATAGAATTGGTCATGTGCTGCACCATAAACAAATGCTCATTTCTATCATCACCCTGTCTACTAGAGGATGCATAATTGCCTTGCTACAATTTTCCATTCATAATGTCATTCTGCTTTTTGTAGCTATCTTTAGCCATATGACCCATTTTACTAGAATGGTAGCATTCAACATTGATGTTTACATTTTGGCCTCTCTACTATCCACCACGACCTCTTTGGCTCCCCTTGCCTCTAAGGTTACCACGTCCTCCTCCATAGGACTGGTTTTCTTGAATTTGCTATATATTCTGATTTCTGCCATGGCCTCTAGATCAGCTTGCTCTACCTCTGCCTCTACCTCTTTCAACATTTGAGTAGAAGACAATTTCTTTTGAAGTTCCTTCTGAAGAAGATGCACCACCATTTCTCTGCTCTTCAAAAATTAGAAGAGCAATCAACTCCTCAAAATCAGGAAATTTTTCATGAATGGCAATGGATGTCTGGAACTATGCAAAATCCTTTCCTTGACCATTCAAGGTCATAGAAACTAAATCATCATCTTCCATTGGTGACCCAATGGAAGCAAGTGCATATGCAATCTTCTTCACCTTCATGTGGTAGTCATTGATGCTCATATTTTCTCTGTACACATTGTGTAACTCCTGCTTAAGCTGCATTTTCCTGGCTTGCATATTTGAGCTGTACATTTTTGCCAAAGTATCCCACGCCTCCTTTGGCGTGCTTGCATCTTGAATATGCACAATCATAGAATCTAAAATACTGATAGATAGTAAGTACATAACTTTTCTAGCTCTCTCATGCCAGCCTTTAAATGCCTACATTTCTTGTTGATTGGGAACTTTAGGAAGAAATGGTTCTTCTTCATTTCCTGTAATGAACTCCCAATAGCCTTTTCCCATAAGGAAATTCATCATTCTAAACTTCCATGCTTGGAAGTTGTTCTTGTCAAGCTTTTCAGTGACGATCTATGAAAGAGACTCAGACGAGAGAGGGAGAGAGGTAAGGAGTCTTACTTGTAGCTTTCTCACATACACAATGGGGGAATACACACAAAGGTGGAGGCTGAAAACAATTTTCCTGTTCTTAATTGTGAAAGCCAAAAAACTCTCTCTTACAAAAAGGAATAGATGAACGCTATATGTGGGTCTCAAACCAAACTCAACTAACCTTGGTGGCATACTAACTGAGCCACTAACTAGAGTACATAAAGATAGTTGTCATCCAGCTATTATTCATGGGCGTCGTACCAACTGCATCTACAGCTAACAAGTCAGTGACATAAATGCACAACGGTCACCCTAGCATATCATGAGTGGAGCTCAATATCTCAACATAGTACTCTTGCCTCGAGCTGATGGGAAAATCCAAGGGCGACCACTTACTCCTGTGAGATCTTTTAGTCTTCTGTATTTGTGAATTTGCCATCTCAGCATCTGAGGGCTCTGAGAAGGACACCTTCTTCCTTGTGCGGCCTGACGGTCCACGGTTTGGAGAGGGGTCCGAGGTGGTATGACTTCTTTTCCCGAGGTCAAGGATCTCTATGTCAGAATCCTTGATGCTACTTGATTCACTCAGGAGATTCACCTTTGGAATATTGGGACATTCCATGTGATAATGACCCTTCTAGTGGCACTTGTAGCACACAACATTGGCACGTTCTCTTGGAGGGCGATTGGCTTGATTTCTGATGCCCACCATCTCAACCTGAAGATCATTCAGGGCCTTGGCTAGGTCATTGACTCCGAGTTCTTTAGTAGGAGGGGCCGGGGGAGTAGGAAGGAGGGGGGCTCGTGGGCGAGGCTAGGGAAATCTTCCAAGTGGAGATTGATGATATATTCCTTATTGAGGATAAGCATCTAAGGGAGGACCATACATTTGAGGTGGAGGCAGTGGATACATCCCTGATGAGGGGTGGGGTATGCCCCTGAAATAGACCCCCCAGGTGGTTATTGCAAGAATTGAGGGGGTTGCGGAGGGACAATCGTCTTCTTTGAAGCGGGGTCAGAGAGCGGGGTCAGAGACTAAACTTTATTAAACTTTTGAGCAATCTCATGTGCTAGCACCATAGTTTCTAGATTCTCCCATTTAAGCTTGAGGTGGAATTCGTCACTTGCTCTTGCTACAAGGTAGCCCAACACATGCTGAGTCATTCCAGCTCAAAATCCAGCATTGTCCTCTTGCGTGGCAATTAAACGGTCCAAGATCACGGCCGCTCGATCCACATATCGATGCACCGTCTCACCTTCTAACTGCTTCAAGTTTGCCACCTGTAGGTACACATTCTTCGGCTCCTCTTCTTTGCCAAAATACTCAATCATCACTACTGTTAACCTTGGCTAGCTTTAGCGAATGTCATCGGCCTGCTTCTCATACCACACTTGAGCCAAACCCTCTAGAAATATAGGAAGAACCAACATCCATCTATCTTCAGTAAGAAAGTTGAGAGAAACACAACGGTGCTTGAAGGCCACAAGATACTCATTTGGATTTTCTTCAACCTGTCCATAGAACACGAGAATATCAGCCATGCTTGAAAAATGGAAAAGAGAGAGCCGAAATGAGGCTTATCTATTGGCAAACAATGGAAAGAGGTAGCTTGAACTAAAAATTAGGTGAAGATACATCCACAAAGCACACATAGGCAGGGTAAGGTGTGACTAGTGTATTATGAAATACTACACGGGAAGAATCTTTAGCATAGAATAGTTCATAGACAATCTTAAAAGGACCAACCCTCATGATCACATCCATGTTTATAAGCGAGGGTTAGAGACATGATGCTGCATGAGGTTGTTCATCAAGGCAAACAAGAATGCCATGGAAAATGTCAGTAGTTGGAGAGCTTGCACATCACCTTCAACTTCTTCCAGTTCTTGTAATCACCATGCTATTTCTTTAAGGGGTATGTAGTCTGGCATCCTTCTTTTGAGAAATGTCCTTAAGGACCTCTCTGATGATCTTCCGAAGTCGGTAAACTCGTATCAAATATGCCCAACACTTAGTTTCATGATGACCACAACCTTTGCATTCCTTACAAATGATCACCCTCCTTCATGGCTTGCGGCTTTGTTGGGGCAGTGCTTCCACTTGCTTCATGTGTGATTGAAGTACAAGCTTCATGTGCCAAGAAATCAACAACTATATTTTGAGCTCAAGGGATATGCTGAATTTTTACCTCTTCAAATTGTTGGCAAAGTTCCAATGCTTGTTGATGTTGTGGAACCAAGCCTTCGCTCTGCACCTTCCACCTTCCACTAACTTGTTCACACATGAGTTGAGAATCTCCTTGCACCTCAAGTTGCTTGATGCGATGTTCTTGCACCTTTTATAGACAAAAAATGAGTGCCGAGTACTCAATTTGGTTGCAAGTACTTGCTAGTGCAGACTTGCCATAACAATACACCTCACCCTTTGGTGAAGTGAGCTTCACATCCACACCAGCAGCCTTGGTCGCGAAGGTTTGTATGCACTGTCAAATTGGAGGAGCCAAGATGTCATCACAATAAGACTAAAATTTGAACATCCCAAGTTTCTCAGTAGTCCAAGATAGGTAGAAGGAGAGGGTCGAGAGAATTCAATACTTGACCAAGACGTTCAGAACCAAATAAACTTGTAATCCTTTGTTGATAGTTTATCTTTAGACCAAAAAGAATTACAACCTGAAGCTCAAAATGAGGCACAAAAGGTTGATTAGGTACAAAGGGACTCCTTGGTCAAAACATTACCATAGCTGAGCCCTAGAAACCTTTGTACTGAGATTGAGAAGAAATCAGATGAGCTTATCCACAGGAATTAATAAGCAGATGTGCCAAATCTCCCCCCAAGCTTGGGGAGCATCCCACCCGTCAAAGAATGTCACCCTTTTAATTACCTCTGATGCAGCAAGTAGCTCGATCACCGCACAATGAGTAGAATTGAAATCAAAGTCCTCCCAGTGTATCACTAATTCTTCACCTTGAATCATCCATGGTGTATCATTCCACCCGTCGTCTCCTTGAACAATGCATTGTACAATCAGTTGTTGAAGATCAACATGAATATCAAGAAAGAGATCTTGCCAATTGGTAGCCATAATGAGTGGAGGACCAAGCACCAAATCCTTAAACTCATCAAGAAGTGACATAAATATCCACCCTCCTCGTGTGGCATGCATGCAAGGAGTGAACTTGAAAAAGTTTAAAATCTATGATCTAGTATCAGATATGAATAGAGCACATGAAATGAAGTACTTTTGCTTTTTACAAAGAAGAGGAAACTCCCTATGCTTAGAGAGTTACAGTTCATGAGATTTCACCATATAAGCAATATCTCTACACTTTCATCACTTCCTATTTACTGGCCCATTGGTAAGTCTTCCTTTTGTGAATGGGGAGGTCTTGGGTTCAATTCCAACTCCTTAATAAAAAGAGAGGAGAGGAGAGGAGAAGAGAAGAGAAAGAGAAAGGATAGGGGTGCGAGATCTTTTGTAGGAGCCCGAAAAGTTTATCCGCGATGTGCAGGTGCACTAGAAGACACAAGAACTAGAAAACAATCGTGATTCATGATCTGTCTATGATGCACAGATGTGCTAGCTGCAACCAGGGGATGTGCTGGTGTTGCAGATATGCATGAGTGGTTTTGCATGCACGGTCGACTAGAAGATGCGTGGTGCTGTGCAGGAACCCAGAAGATGTGTAGGAACCGCAGGCTAAAGGCGTAGAAACTGAGAAATTTGCAGCCGTAGAGAGAGAGAACTACGAGTAGAAGATATGCAGATTGGAGGCACAGAACCAAAGAACCGCACACAAAAGGTGCTACAAAACTACACCCAACTGTAGGAGTAATAAGTTTTACACCACTAGTCATGGAGATTTCGATCCCAGCAGCCACACCAATTCTATTAACTAGGAAATAATTTGAGGCATGATGCTAGATGCAAGGCATGGCGATGCTCGAGGGCCATAGAGGAAAAGGGAACGTGAGGAAAGAAGCATTAACATAGGTGGGGAAAAAGGATTAAGAGGGGTGGGAATGAAGAGAGGGACTATGCCACAAGGGGGAAGGGAGAGGGGGAAGAGGATAATGGACATGATGGGACGAGGAATGTAGAGATGGAGACATCAAGGGAGGAGGGTTAGCTTTATTTGAAAGGAAAGATGGGGGGAAGAAATCAAAGTACTAGCTAGGTGGCTTTACAAGAATGAGTGTGTTCCATCAAGGAATAGCTCCCTCTTTTTATAGCCAAGAGAGGGGGTGTCTCCCAATAAATGCATCCTCCCACATGCATGGTGTGTGTGGAAGAGTGTCCCATGTGGGCTAGGCAGTTATGCACTCTCAATTGTGTGCGACAACCCTTTGCCTCATACATCAACCCCCATATCCCAAGTCTAAGATACTCCCTTGGTCTCTTCCCAATTTTATAATACATTCAAACATCTAGGAGGACAAGTGGAGGGTTGGCACAAGGAATCTTGCCACATCATCCTACTTTCCCATTATTTAACTTGGATTCTTGGCCTTTCTACACCCCCCCACATCAGCCTATCCTACATGGAGGGAATAATTCAATATAATATCCATCTCCACCTATTTTATATTACTTCTCCCATGGTCCTTGGGCCATATCTCACTAAATGCAGGCATGGCACCACCTAGGTGGAGGGGTGGTGCATGGAGGACCCATGCCACCTTATCATTTTATAATATTACTACCATGGATTATGTACAACACACCTTATGGGGTCCTCTTACATGGAAGGGTGGCACATGGTCATGCCCTGCCACCTTAACCCTGGGCCTTATGCACACCATATTTTATTATACTATTGCCACACATACAAGCACACACATATTTATGCCTTTTACTTTGGTCAAATTTATCCATAGCAACACACACACACACACACACACACACAATTACAAAAACTTTGCTATAAAAGAATACAAGCAGGGCATTGTCAAGTAAATTCTTGATTTTCACCAAGCTTCATTTCCCACTGTTTCCTTCCGAATTAGGGGAGAAACGGGATCTCAAAGGGCCTCATAAGGAATGGATTAAGTTAAGACCAAGTGAACCCACTATGGTAACCCATGGGCTAATGGTCCCCTAGCATTTACTCAACTGACATGGTTACCTTTAGTTTGAAATTGATCAACCTTGGTCTTTGGGTGGAGGTGGATGGTAGATGGATCAAAGGCCTAGGATGCTCAAAATGGTTGGAGGCACCTTTGGTGGGCTCCAAACTAGAAAGAGTTGACAAAAGGGGGTCTAATAAAGAGGTAGAAGTCACCATATGCTATGGACTATTGGATCTTGGATAAATCAAAGGTGGAGATAAAGAGATCAAATCAAGGGATGAGATCTAGGCACATTTTGGAGGGTGGAGATGAAGGCAATTGATGGAGATGAGATCAAGGGCTGAGATTGAGGTGCATTTTGGAGGGTGGAGATGATGGAGATGAGATTGAAGCACATATTGGATAGCCCGGATCTTAGCACCTCTTGTAGCCATCTCCTCCACTAGATCTTGATGGAATCAAGGGCCCAGATTCTAGCGCTTTTTTCTTGGATCTATTTCTGGATGGATGGCTGAAACTGACCTACCTTCTATTTTGATCTCATCCATTAGATGCTTCCTTTTTAAGGGTTTAGATTTAATCCCTTTATCCTTTGATTGTATCCCTTGGATTAGACCTTGATCTAATGGCTGGAAGTGTTCTTCCCCAAATTTAAATGTATCCCTTAGATTGTAGATGAGATCAATGGCTAGGAGTGAAGATCAAGGTCTAGACCATGGGTGAGATGTCTACCCACCCATAAATGCTCAACATGGCCTTTTGTACACATCAACATACCAATGCCCCACACAAAGGAGAACTCTCATTGGCACACCTCAAATCTCTCTCTAACCCCTTAAAATTAGGAAACACTACTAATTGGAGTCCCTTTTGAGACCCCATTTCTCCCCTAATAAGTTCTCCCATTGTTCAAGCCTCAGTTCATGCTTTATTATTCTTCTCTTCCAGTTTGTCTTCTCTTTTGCATTTGGTAAAAGAAGATTTGTCTATAGGCTAGCAAAGAATGTTAGTGCGGTGCATGAAAGAATTATGTAATATAGAATGCAAAAGATGAAGATGAACACTGATATTCAATTTTGATTTGAATTGTTAGCCACATAGAACATTCAAAGAGGAGGGCATGGTATCATTTAAATTACTTGGTAGTAGCATCTCAGTAGCATGATGGATTCCTTCCATTTCACCATTCTTTTCTTGATAAACAAGCATGTGCCTACATTGATTAAAGATGCAAGTTGAGATTGCATGATCTTGCTTGAGGAGGGCATGAGAGTAGAGGTAGAGTGCAGACCATCACGTGGGCATCATGGGGGGGGAGAGAGAGAGAGAGAGAGAGAGAGAGAGAGAGAGATTATATTTACGACATAAGATGACATGCTAAAATCTAAGTTGTCTCCACATTAGGCACCCTAAAATATGACATTGATGTCCTGGTACTTTTAAGCTTCAAAGTATCATTGCCCCATTTATATATAATGGCTTCTTTATGGGGTCTAGGCTGTAATAGAAATACTATTGTAGTATTTTGGGCTTTGATTGTAGCTTTGTATATGGTTATGGGCATGAAAAAATTTTATACCTTGCCTTTTGAAGTGCTTGCCAGATTGGATTTAGACTATCCAATCACTTCTACCACACTATTTTTTACTTGAGTTCTGAATTCCATATCCATAGGATAATCCTTGGTTTTGGTAATATTTTTGGTTTTTTCAAATGCAACAAGACAACGCAGCCATGGACCAATTCACTAAATCCAAAGAGGTAGCTTTGTTTGAAGCTCAGAGGACAAGACAAATAATTGAAGAAAAGATTCTATGATTGATGATCTACAAAATTAAAACCATGAGCTAATCAAGCACATGGAGAGTGACATGTGCACACACCTGGGTGGGGACCTTGCTAGATGTTTTATCTTCTTTTGTATATGAGCTTCACTCAAACCAACTTTTTGTGAATTTATCAGTTGCTATATATAGGAGGAAAACAAGATACTGTATAAAAGACAAAGGAAAAATATATTAGAGATTACAAAATCTAGCATTACTAAAACAAAGTTGATGGTAACACCATCCACTCACAATTAATAAATATTGGCTCTGAGTGACATGATTTTGCAAGAAATATCTTGGTTGACATGTTTGCAAAATGTGGAAACTTGGAGGATGCACAGTATGTCTTTAATGAATTTGCCTTATCATGATGTGGTTACCTAAAGTACCATGATCTTAGGGTGGTGCAACACCAAGCATGATAATGGTGACCTAGCTTTGCAGGCATGTGTACGGATGTGCAAGAAAGGCGTGCATCAAAATAACCCAGCATTTGTTAGTGCATTGAAGGCTTGTAATATCTTGGAACTTGATCGAAAATCCTTAATAGTAGGATGCTTAAAGAAAGTTAGAGTCAACCTCTCCAAAGTAGTAAGGAGTTGTAGTTTTGTTACAGATTTATTTGTGGGAAATAATCTGGTAGATATGTAGACAAAATGTGGGGACATGGAGGATGCATGGAAGGTTTTTAACCAATTCCATATTTTGATGTGTTTTTATGGTCTACCATGATTAGAGGGTGTTTAGCTTTGGACTTTTATGCTAAGATGCAACAAGAATTCATCCAACCAAATGCCCAAAAATTCATTGGTGTATTGAAGCTTGCAATGGCCTTGTAGCATTAGAAGAGGTGAAGCTTGTTGATAGGAAGTTTGAGAAAACAAGATATTTGGTGAAAGATAGAGCCCTCAACTCCAAAGTTTTAAAGATTGCCTTGGAGTCTGCTTTATGGAGTCTACTTTATATGTGGGAGCCACTTTGGTGGATGTGCATAGTGAATTACCTGATCAAATGTGGTTACATGAGTACATGGATCCTAACAACAAGAAGAAAGCATGGAAGGTTTTAGCCTTTATGCACAAAAGCAAGAGCAAGGTCTCCCCAAGTAGCTTTACCTTTTTTTCCATCTTGAAAGTTATTACAACATAGTAGGCCTAGACATTAAAAAGGAGGTCCCTTCTCAAATTAGCAAGGTCTCTTTGGTGGGAATTTATAATGAATTGCCTCATTGTTGCAATGTGGTTACATGAGGAAATGGATCTTAAGAACAATAAGAAAGCAGGGAAGATTTTGGCATTTATGTGCAAATGCCAGAGCAAGGTCTCACCAAGTAGTTTTACATTTTTTTCCATCTTGAAAGTTGTTGAAACACATCATCTCTAGATGTCAAAAAGGAGGTCCATTCTCAAAAGAGACATTTTGTAAGGTCTCTTTTGAGAACAATGCTATCATGGAAAGAAGTCTCATTGACATGTATCTAAATGTGGGAGCATGGTTGAATCCTAACAATTGTCTAATGCATCCCCCCTAAGAGATATCGTACCATGGAATGCATTAATTGCAAGATACTCCCACTAGGGAAAGAGTGAACTCCACTGGCATGTAGTCATTTAGATTTCAAATGCTATCTTATGGTATGGCTACATTACAATGTTTTTGGTATGGATGCTTTCCAAATCTTTTGGCATAGTTGTATTCCAAATGTTTTTCAATCTTCTATCACTGTACATGTACACACACACACACACACACACACACACACACACACACACACACACACACACACATTCACACACACACACACACACACACACACACACACACACACACACACACACACACACACACACACACACAACTTACTATCCCTTCCTCTATTTGTTTTACCACTCGCTCATTAGAGCTCCCTTCCCCCCCTACCCCCCTAACCCCCCCTCCCTTATTTTTCCTTTTACTAAATCCCTCTCTCCCCCCTTATAATTACACTCTTAGTTCCTTCTCTCTCATTTACAGTCCCTAATTTCCCCTAAGTCCCTACCCCCTATTAATTTTTCCCTATATTCCTATCTTCCCTATTCTCCTATTTTTTCTATCTACCCCATTTTCCTATTTTTCCTATTTTCCCATTTATCCCTATTTTCTTATTTCCCTAATCTTCCTAATTTCCTATTTTTCTAACCCCCCTTTTTCCTAGTTTTTCCCTATTTTCCCTATCCCTAAATTTCCCCTAATCCCTCTCCCCCCTATTTTTACCCTATGTTCCCTTAATTTTTCCCTAATCCCCAAAATTTTTCTAAACCACCCCCCCCCTTTCTCTTTTTCCCTAATTAATCACCCCTAGTCCCTCCCACGTACATGCCTTTACCAAACCTCCCTCTTTAATTTCCCTCACTACATGACCCTATCCATTCCCTTGGGTTCACCTGCCTCTCACCTCACCCGACTCCTATGCTTCCTAGTCCTTCACCTCCCCGACTCCCGACTTCCCACTTCCCAACTGACCTCTAGCCCCATATAACCCCCTCCACTTAGTCACAAAGCAACTAAACTACCCTGCTGTGGCGAACCTTCTTCTCTGTCGTCACACCACTCCCCAAAGTCCCTCTGCACCTTAAGACGGCCTTGCTTTCCACTCTTGCTCCTGCCTTGTCTAAAGCCCTGCGCCTGCCTTTTCGCTACAGCTCTGCTAGTCTTCTAGCCTTCAAGCCTCTCCACTAAGTCTCCATTACTCCACCCCAATGCCTCGTGATTCGGATTTCTCCACGGCTATCAGACGCGGCTCTGCTGCTACTACAGTCTAACCCCTTCATAAGGTGTAATACCCTGTATCGGTTTGGTAGGCAGTCGATTAAGCAAATAGTTTGCATTGGCTATTACTTCTGCCCAATACTGATTCAAAGGATGCTTCTCGCTAAGCATTGCTCTAGCACTGTCTGCTAAAGTACCATTCTTCCTTTTAGCTCTTGCATTTTGCTGAGGAGTATCTACACAAGTGAATTGTCTTGGAATGCCGTGACTTTTGCAAAAGTTCATGAATGCTGAAGACATGTATTCACCTCCTCTATCTATTCTCATGACTTTGCTCTTTTTGCCTATCTAGTTTTATACCATGGATTTGAATTCTTGAAATCTAGAAAACACTTTAGATTTCTCTTTCAGAAAGTAGACCCAACAATATCTGTAGTAGTCATCATTGAAAGTCAAGTAGTAAAGTGAACCATTGATGTTTTGGGTCTAAGCATAACCCCACACATCTGTGTGTATCAAATCAAGAATACCTCATGCACGAGAGGTACTTCTAACAAAGTTGGTTCGCTTTTGTTTGCCGAAGCAGCATGCTTCGCAATCTTTTCCAAGAAATTGTAGCTTAGGAATCCCGATTGCCATATTATGATTCCTGAGCTCTAGCAATCTCTTGAAATTAACATGACCATATCTCTTGTGCCATTTTGCGGATAGTGGAATATGTTGTGGTTGAGCTAACATGGCATGTTTTTCTGGTACTATAGCTAACATTCTATACAAGCGTCCTTCCTTGACACCTTTTCCCACTAGCTGACATCTTCTGGATTTATCTCTGATAGTGCATTCATCTTTGTCGAAGATGACTTACTAGTTGTGTTCCGTCATTTGACTACTGACAAGAGGTTCTTGCTGAGCTTTGGAATGTAGAGTATATCTTTCACTTATCATTTTATACTAGTTAAATTGTTCATAGGGATAACACCTGTCCCTTGAACTAGATTCGGTGTATTATCTGCTGTGTAGATGACATTGTTTTGGCCTTCTAATGGTTTCATCTTTGTGAACCATTCCTGATTATTTTTAAGGTGAGATGATGCATTGCTGTCAATGTACCAAGGATATTGATCTTCTTGATTGACTTGATAGCTAAAATCCTCTTTTGGATTGCAATCCATGTCTAGGTACACTGTATCAATTTGCTACATTTCCTCATTTGCAAGATACATACTCCCATGTTCATTTGCAAAATGATTGTGACTAGAATGTCCACCATGATGATCGACACTACTACAAAACTAGGTGGAAATGGCAGCCCAAAAGTGACATTTCTACATTATTAAATGGCACTTTCTTGCCGCCATTTCCACATGTGCCATTTTTTGGAAATGGAAATGGCAACCAAAAGTGCCATATATTGTTGCCATTTCTATGTCCATAATGGCAACCAAAAGTGACATATATTTTGCCATTTTTACGTATGAAATGGCAACTAAAACTCCGATATAGTTTTCTCATTTCCACATACAAAATGGCAACACAAAGTGCCATATAATTCTAACATTTTTGTGTCTAAAATGGCAACCAAAAGTGCCATATATTTTGCCATTTTACGTATTAAATGGCAGTTAAAAGTGCCATATAGTTTTGCCATTTCCACATGCAAAAAGCAACCAAAAGTGCCATATATTTTTT
This sequence comes from Dipteris shenzhenensis, assembly GCF_047967505.1. Taxonomy (NCBI): domain Eukaryota; kingdom Viridiplantae; phylum Streptophyta; class Polypodiopsida; order Gleicheniales; family Dipteridaceae; genus Dipteris; species Dipteris shenzhenensis. The sequence goes on from NC_141612.1 coordinate 23,497,190, forward strand.
CCATTTTATGTCTTAAATGGCAACCAAAAGTGCCATATATTTTGCCATTTTTTTGTATCAAATGGCAACTAAAAGTGCCATATAGTATTGCCATTTCCACATGCAAAATGGCAACCAAAAGTGCCATATATTTTTGCCATTTTGATGTCTGAAATGGCAAACAAAAGTGCCATATATTTTTCCATTTTTATGTATGAAATGCCAACTAAAAGTGCCATATAGTATTGCCACTTCCACATGCAAAATGGCAACCAAAAGTGCCATATATTTTTGCTACTTTGATGTCTAAAATGGCAACCAAAAGTGCCATATATTCTGCCATTTTTACTTATGAAATGGCAACTAAAAGTGCCATATACTTTTGCCATTTTCACAATTGAAATGGCAACCAAAAGTACCATATATTTTTGCCATTTTGAATGCATGAAATGGCACTACAATAGAGATCAACTATGAAAGAAATGGCAAAAGGTGAGATAAAAATTGTCAATTATTATATTCAAAAAGGCAAAAGATGATTTAAAATTTGCAAGATTTCATATTGAAAATGGAAATAAAGTGACACAAAATGCCAGTTATTATGTTACAAATGGAAAGAAATGGAATCACAATTGCCATTTCTTCTTTTAAAAACAAAAGCATTCAAAATGGGCAAAAACATTTATCTTCTACTAGGTTTTAAAATGGGCCAAAAAGTTACATGGCATTGGAATCTTAAATGACTAAAATTTTACATGTGATACTAGGTATCCATGAATGACATTTATTGTCTAAGTTTTGAAGATTAATCAAAAGTCTTAAGTGCATCAGTACTCATATTACATAGTGTGAAGAAGTCATCTAAAGTTCTAAGGATAACTTTTACTTTTTATAACACACATTTTACTTGATAACAAATATTATTCAATAGTTGATTGAGAAATAAATAATTCAATTTTTACATAACAAATTAAAATATAAACATTACATGAAGAGTTTTCCAAGAAACATTCAAGCCTATTGCTTGACCCAATGTCTGAATCTCATCATTTGCTTTAAATATACAAGCATCCTTAATGATTGCATCATCAACTCGTATTGCTACATAACCAACTCCTATTGGTATAGTATAAACTCTAAATAAAGGATCCAAACTAATTATTGTCCGTATTCTAACTATGTCTTTTGAGTCCTTATGTAAGATCTTTACTTGTTGTCCCATTTGAAAAGCATCAACCTACAAAGATACATTCAAGAGATCATTAGTAGAATATTTGTTTAAAATATATTTATGAAAAATATCCAAAAACGTTATGGTCATTGCCATACTAATTAAGAAAAATAAATAAATTTAACTTACGTGGAAAACACATATGTCATTTGTTTGTGCTACTGTCTTTTCTACTCCAATTGTTGATTGATGGATCTTTTTAAAATAAAGTAAATATGATACTTAATAATGCTTCATGTGAATGCTTTCTACTCTACTAAAAGATCCATAAACCTTTTCAAAACAATATACGCACGTGCTCATGTGTGTGTGTGTGTGTCTATGTGAGCATGAATTATCTTTTTTGTGAAAATTGTCATGAAGTAGGCATGAAATTTAACAAAGGTAGAGCAGAAATGCTTTTCCTCAAATCATTAAGTTGTTCTTGCAAGGGGGAGGTAGCAAGCTAAGGGTGTCCACTTTCGGACCACTTTCGGGTGAGTGTGACACCTGCTCGAGTGAAAATACAAAGGTTTTGCTTCGGTCTCCAATACCTCGATCGAGGTATAAGCTCTAATGAAAATCACACACGAGCACAACCGAGCCTAGCCAATACCTCGATCGAGGTACGTAGCTTTTTCACCGGACCGAGCCTCTACCTCGATCGAGGCTTGCTGGCAAGCTAGCTATACATGCCACATCTACCTCGTTCGAGGTATCGTGGCAATCCAGCTCAACCTCGATCGAGGTCAGGTGGCATGTCCAGCATACCTCGATCGAGGTATGTGCCATCCGACAAGGCAGCCAACAGGGCGGATGACATACCTCGATCGAGGTATGCTGGACACATGACTTGGCATCCCGCTTCTGCCAACACACCACGATCGAGGTATCGTGGCATGTCAAAACCTCCATCGACGTGGATGTACTGAGATGTATGGGCATGTCACAATACCTCGATCGAGGTATCGTGGCATGGCAATACCTCGATCGAGGTAGATGTACTGAGATGTATGGGCATGTCAAGAATACCTCGATCGAGGTATCGTGGCATGCCAACGAGATGTATGAGCATGTCAAGAATACCTCGATCGAGGTAGCTAAACCCTAATTTTTCTTATAAAAGGAGAGCGACCCCCCTCATTCCGCATACCTCGATCGAGCTCTGCCTCATCCACCGATTTCGGATTTGCCGGACTTCGCCGGAAAAGCGCGAGCGACGGAGAGCCACGAACGGACATCGACGGAGATGGACGGCGGGAGAGTCCAGGTAGGGTTTTTTTTAATGTAGCATTTTCTTTTATGTAGAATTTGAATAAATTTTAGTTTATAAGAAAAATTATAAAATGCATTTTAATGTTTTTCTGAAACTTATGAATTACGATATTTTTTATTTAAAATGTGAAAATTAAATTTTTTTTTTAAATAGAGCTTTTTTTAGTAAATAAAAAAACGTTCATATTATTAATTATAAAATATTTATAAATTTGAAATGTATTTGTAAATTTTTTTTTTAATTTTTAAATTAAGACATTTATAATTTAAAATGTGAAAATTTTAATTTTAAAAAACGTAATTTAAAATTTTAGTTTATAAGAAATATTATAAAATGCATTTTAATGTTTTTCTGAAATTTATGAATTACGAGATTTTTTATTTAAAATGTGAAATTTTTTTTTTTTTTTAAATAGAGCTTTTTTTAGTAAATTAAAAAAGTTCATATTAATAATTATAAAATATTTATAAATTTGAAATGCATTTGTAAATTTTTTTTTTTAATTTTTAAATTACGACATTTATAATTTAAAATTTGAAAATTTTAAATTTAAAAAACGTTTAATGAGGCATTTTTTATTAAAAATGTGAAAATGTTAAATATTTCTGTTTTTTTAATGTAGCATTTTCTTTTTGGTAGAATTTAATTAAATTTTAGGTTAAAAGAGAAATAATAAAAAATTTCTAAATTTGAAATGCAATATAATGTTTTTTTGAAATTTATGAATTACGACATTTTTTATTTAAAATGTGAAAATGAAATTTTATTTTCAAAATAGAGCTTTTTTAGTAAATAAAAAAACGTTCATATTAATAATTATAAAATATTTATAAATTTGAAATGCATTTGTAAATTTTTTTTAAATTTTTAAATTAGGTTATTTATAATTTAAAATGTGAGAATTTTAAATTTAAAAAACGTTTAATGAGGCATTTTTTATTCAAAATGTGAAGATGTTCTATATTTCTCTTTTTTTTATGTAGCATTGTCTTTTTGGTAGAATTTAATCAAATTTTAGTTTATAAGGAAAATTATAAAAAATTTCTAAATTTATAATGCATTTTAATGTTTTTTTGAAATTTATAAATTACGACATTTTTTATTTAAAATGTGAAAATGAGATTTTTTTAAAAAAAATAGAGCTATTTTTATTAAATAAAAAAACGTTCATAGGAATAGTTATAAAGTATTTATAAATTTGAAATGCATTTGTAAAATTTTTTTTTAATTTTGAATTACGACATTTAAAATTTAAAATGTGAAAATTTTAAATTTAAAAAACGTTTAATGAGGCACAAGACTCGCTCGACTTATCAAATTAATAAGACATTTTGTATAAGACTCGCTCGACTTATCAAATTAATACACAAACATAAACCTACTAGTCAACTATTGGAGTTGGACATTAAAGATTGACTAGTGACATGGTTGGTGACCAAAGCTTGAAGCTGACTAGACACTTTGGGACAAGCAAGTTCTTTAGAAGGAAACTAGGTTTAAGCTTGGGTAATCATCCCTAATATATTGGGAAATTACTAATGATAAATCATCCTTTAACTATTTGGCAATTAGTAAGGATCAATTCTACTAGGAAATATGTTGAAGGCATATGTCCCCTATTAGTCAATAGATTGATTAGACTAAGCATGCATGATAAGGCTATAGCTTGGAAATGCCTAGATAGTGGCTTAGTCCAAATCTTCAATATCCCTTAAGAAGACATGAAATAGTGGCTTAGACCTTAAGAAGACATGGAATAGTTTGCAAATGTCTAATTCTTCTAAGTTATGCATAGACTCTAGCATAACTGAAAAAAGAATATTACAAGATTGAGAATATTTGGATGGGTCTTCAAGAACCCGAATATTACGGTCTATGCCTATAAACTGTTTGAGATTCTTATGCCATCACTATGGCATGCTTTAGATCTAGCACTTTGATCATGTTTGTTGTCTAGTTCCATAATTCATCTACTTCTCTTATATGTATAAGAAGAAAGAAATACGCCATAGAGAAACTGAAAGTTTAACTAGAATACCTAACATTCATTGCACATGGGACTCTAGTGGATCTATATTCATTCCACATTCATGCTAATATATGCAAGTGTTTTGATCAACTATAGACCTAAGTTCAAATAGAGCCTGTTAATGACTGAATCTCTCCTAATCATCCCTTAATGATCATAGATAAGAGACTTAAGAGAGAGAGAACTCCATAACCTTCAAGAGTCGACATTTGAAGCATCCCATTCCATGTTGTTTGCTACATGGCAGCTCGCCATGTGGCACACATACATCCCTTTTTGCACCGTAGGGAAACCTATGACTAATGTTAACAACATTTATCTTGTGTTTTACAAATGACTAAGATGTTTTTCCAAAAAGACTTTGTATCAATAATCACGTGAACCACCTCATAACCAAAATAGTGTGGATGCTACATATCTCCTTTCCCTCGTTGAAACTATGTCACACATGGAATGTCAACCACATGCTCAAGGAATTATATGCTAGTTTCATTGTAAGCAAGGGTGGTCTCTTTCTTGCTAGTCCAACCATAGGCAACGGTGATGCTTATTACTTGAGCTCAACCAAAATTAACATTAGTTATCGTATGCAACCCTTCCCATTGCATAGGGACATCCAAGGATTTAATTTTCAAAGTTTTTGAATCCTCTTCTAGGGATCTTGTGCCCTTTGTTGTTGCTACGTATGTGGATGATCTCATTCCAAAACTATTTTTACAACTAGAAGTCGAGTGAGTCTTATACAAAATGTCTTGAACCAAGTGATGATCTATAGGAATGGCCACTAGTTGAGGTGGATTGCCCAACCAAAATAGATAATATTGAAAAGGCTTAATTATTTTCTCAAAGTTCTCGCTTTAAAAGGTCTGTAATGTGAACCCGCTCTCTTTTTTAATGTGTAGTCCGAGAAATACTAGATGCGCCTTGCTTGTGTATCGTTCAAAGTAATGTATTAGGTATCCTTCTATCTCCTCCATATCTATTGCAAACCCAAGGCAGTAAAGCATTCAAAGAAGGTCTTATTAACCAAACCTCTCCACTATCTGTCCTTAGTATAGGGGCCATTAGTGGACAATACTTGTGTTTAATTTGTCTCTTATTGTTAACAATACTTGTGCTAATTGGTGATCAAAGAAAACAAGACCTAATTATTTGTCATATTCGAACCACAATCACATGTGCCTTCCAAATCACAATCGCATATGCCTTCCAAGTTTCTAAGGACTATTTCAATTTCCTTAATATGACATTTGCCAATGCACCAATCTAATTATTATGCATGTATAAAAGATAATGAACATAAAGAAGAGAAATCAACACAATTGGCAATTAATGCATGTATACGGGAATACAAGGAAGGTGTGGCATGCTAGCCCACCATTTTATTTCACTATTTTCTTTTGCATTTAGTGGTTTATGTACAAGAGAAAGGATTGGCGGTTGGTATAAGGAAAAGTGTTGGTATTTGGTTTATGTAAAAAGAAAGGGTTGTTGTGGCTATGCACCAAAAAAATATACACATATTAACAATCCCACTTCTCCCTTTTAAACTCTACTCATGTATGGGAGTACAAGGAAGGTGTGACATGTTAGGCCACAATTTAATTTTACTATTTTCTTTTGACTTTGGTGGTCCGCTAACGTGTAGTCGTGCTAGTAGGGATTGCTTCTACGTGGCGCAAACCAAATCAGTTGGAGACCAAATCTTGCGTGGATGTACGTCTAGGGAGCCTAAGAGGCGTGTGAAGTTTCGTCCCCAACAGGGTTTAGGATTTAGGGTCCAGGGTTTAGGGTTTAGGGTTTAGTCGTGCTAGTAGGGATTGCTTCTACGTGGCGCAAACCAAATCAGTTGGAGACCAAATCTTGCATGGATGTACATCTAGGGTAGCCTAAGAGGCGTGTGAAGTTTCGTTCCCAACAGGGTTTAGGATTTAGGGTCCAGGGTTTAGGGTTTAGGGTTTAGCCGTGCTAGTGGGGATTGCTTCTACGTGGCGCAAACCAAATCAGTTGGAGACCAAATCTTGCGTGGATGTACATCTAGGGTAGCCTAAGAGGCGTGTGAAGTTTCGTCCCCAACAAGGTTTAGGATTTAGGGTCCAGGGTTTAGGGTTTAGGGTTTAGGGTTTAGCCGTGCTAGTAGGGATTGCTTCTACGTGGCGCAAACAAAATCAGTTGGAGACCAAATCTTGCGTGGATGTACGTCTAGGGTAGCCTAAGAGGCGTGTGAAGTTTCGTGCCCAACAGGGTTTAGGATTTAGGGTCCAAGGTTTAGGGTTTAGGGTTTAGTCATGCTAGTAGAAATTGTAAAAATGTATGCATTTGTCCTTCCACGTGGCGCATACCAAATTAGTTGGAGACCAAATCTTGTGTGGATGTACGTCTAGGGTAGCCTAAGAGGCATGTGAAGTTTTGTGCCCAACAGGGTTTAGGATTTAGGGTCCAAGATTTAGGGTTTAGGGTTTAGTCGTGCTAGTAGAAATTGTAAAAATGTATGCATTTGTCCTTCCACGTGGCGCATACCAAATCAGTTGGAGACCAAATCTTGCGTGGATGTACGTCTAGGGTAGCCTAAGAGGCGTGTGAAGTTTCATCCCCAACAGATAAGTCCACGTGTGTATTTCATTAGTACGTGTGCCATTTTTCATACGTAGTCACGAGTGCTAGTAGGGATTGTAAAAATGTACGCAACTGTCCTTCCATGTGGCGCATACCAAATCAGTTGGGCACCAAATCTTGCAAGGATGTATGTCTACGGTAGCCTAAGAGTTGTGCGAAGTTTCATTGCCAACAGATAAGTCCACACGCGTATTTCGTTAGTACATGCGCCATAGCTCATACGTAGTCGTGGTAGTAGGGATTGTAAAAATGTATGCATTGTACCTTCCACGTGGCGCATACCAAATCAGTTGGGCACCAAATCTTGCGTGGATGTACGTCTACAGTAACCTAAGAGCTGTGCAAAGTTTAATCTCCAACAGATAAGTCCACATGCATATTTGGTTAGTACGTGCGCCATTTCTCACACGTAGTCGTGCTAGTAGGGATTGTAAAAATGTACGCATTATACCTTCCACGTGGCGCATGCCAAATAAATTGGAGACCAAATCTTGCGTGGATGTATGTCTAGGGTGTCCTAAGAGTCGTGCGAAGTTTCATTCCCAACAGATAAGTCCACACGCACATTTCGTTAGTACATGCACCATAGCTCATACGTAGTCACGAGTGCTAGTAGGGATTGTAAAAATGTACGCATTGTACCTTCCACGTGGCGCACACCAAATCAATTCAGACCAAATCTCGTGTGGATGTATGTCTAGGGTGGCCTAAGAGTCGTGCGAAGTTTCATCCCCAACAAGCAAGTCCACACGCGTATTTCGTTAGTACGTGCGCGAATTTTCTTAGTCACGTTTTTAAAATGTCCTAATGCACAAAACAAATTACAACATTACTACTAATAAACAATTTTTTGTATTACAAACACAACAAATCCCATTGAGAAGACATCGGACATCATGTTAAAAATAGAATCTAATACAATGATGTGTATGAACGTGTATACAGCCATCATAGTGAAATACAAAATATGAGTCCATGAAAATTACAATGGTACGGTCACACAATGAGCCTATACATATCGAATACAAAAAAGTGTAATCAACTAGTGATACCCAATAAAAATCAATCTGATCAACTGATGATCCCAAAAAATATGATATGTAATGTGCTACTCCTCAGGATCAGCTCTCATGCCAATAGTTGCAAGTATGCTCTCGTGATCCGCCACTGCAAGGCGCCATCGTGGAGTGGACGTCGCCTTGCGAGTGCGAACACGACTCAAAGTAATCTTGATCCCAACAACAAGATGAGAATACATGTATGCCTCCCGATCCGCCATGTACTCCTGGAACTCAATATAGCGACCACGCCTCTGTATCTGCTGAAAATAGTGTCCACCTACGATCATGCTATGAGCATTGAAGTGCATCCCATGCCCATCCACTGTATCCTCATTCAGCACACTCTTCAGCATAGAGCATCGCAACAAGTAATAATCCACACCCTCCTCATTGCCCTCCGAAGCAATAACCGTGAAGATATCACCAATACGCAAAATATCTGTAAGCTGGTCATAATCTCTAGAGGAACTGAATCCCGCATCCTGATCATCATGTATCTCCTCCCAAGGCTGGAAGGGAGAAAGCACTCGCCGTACCCATGGATCGGCCCATGGTATCATGGAGCACCCTCCCCAATCATCATCAATGCATGCAGAGCAAAAACATGCAAACCGTCGAGAAAAGATCGCGGGGTGAGACTCACCTACGCTCCTGATGGAATGGAAATCAAGAGTGCCAGGCACAGAACGACAATCAAAAGGCCTCGACCGATCAAGACTCCCAATGTCCACGCACCAAAAATACCGGCTCACCACCCTATCGTCACGCGATTGAAACGAGGACGTAGCACTAGTGGATAAGTGTTTGGCTGCACCACCGCACCACATCATGTGCATCCTTGAAGCGATCGGCACTGTGATGCAACTGGTATCGACGCAAAGCACGCTTCACGCAAGCACCTGCACCATCGTGCTCTCCCTTACCGTGCCCTGTCTCGAAGTAGCTCCATGTGATCGGAATGCCTGTCTCACGGTGCCATCTGCAGAACCAATAAAACTGTCTAGCGGATTTGAACTGACCACCGCAACCGTCTGACCAGATCCAGCGCCGCTGCCATGTGACACCATGATCCCTCAAGAAACTATCATGCAAAGTGAAGCAATGCTGCACAAAATGGGCATCATGCGATCGATCATCACTAATGTAGAAGTGATACTCTCGCACAATGATGCGTGAGTCCATGGTGCTATCAATGCCATCCACATGAGCCTGTGCATGACGATAGCTAATGTGCACAAATATAGCAACCTGCAATATGGCATTGAAAAAAAAATATGACTATTGAAATAATTCAATATAATGAGGCGGGGAAAAAATCAATACTCAATCACACGTCACCTGTTCGGAGAAATAATACTCCGATTGGATCTCATGCTGTGGTGCAAAGGTGTAATTCTCCGCAAAGTCCACCACTGAGACAACCGCCCCTATGGGAAATGTCCTCAAACATGCACGAAACTGACGATCCTCCCATTTTGCAGTGTGCGAGTGGCGTATGTAGCGGTACAGCTTCCCTCGAAAACAGTCAATGAATACAACACGTGGTGTCTCCTTCCCCACAAGCTGCAACCTCCTCGACTGTGCACCACCATCTAATGTCAAGGTACAGTACTCATACTGCTGCCAACGAACCATCTGCACATCACAAGTATCTAGTGCAACTCGTGGCACTCTAGCAAAGTCACCACACAAAGTACACGTGCCTTCCACACAATCAAGGGAGTGGAATAAAGCATCACCATCTCGTGTACACAATATGGAATGAATGAAGTCGCGAGGGCTAGTAGGAACCACTCCCCTATGACCATCAAGGGAACGGAATACGTCATACATCAATCCAAAATCCACATGGTAGCGACAACAGCATGTGTCACACTCCTGAGAGCATCGCACAAACCATGGCCTGCATCGCTCAAATGACCTCTGCCCAATCTTGAACTCCGGGTGCGCCTCTACAAACTGAGTGTACAACTCAGTCTGGGTACACTCCAAAAAACATGCACCATGCTCAATGTACACACCGCGTGACACCCTCTTCCGCAATGCCTTCTTGAACACCGGGGATGCTCTGCAATGCTCCTCCCAAAACTGTTGTATGAAGGACCTAGTGGAATCATCCAACAATCGATCGTTGCAAGGTGCACGACCACTCGAAGCCCAAAGAGCATCAGTCTCACTATCCTCTAGACTCTGCCTCCTAATGATGCCTGCTCGCAATGTGCGCGGTGCAATCTGAAGAAGACGTGAAGCGGTACGCACATGGCCTATCATATGAGGTCTACTAATGGCAGCCACAATAGCACGACGTGCTGCCAAGGCATCACTGGAGTTCCTATGCTTAATAGAAGCATAGGAATGTCGAACACTGCTAAGGACCTCGCTAGATACAACCCTATCTCTACGTGCACCAAGACCAGCAAGCCTCCTACACTCTACCAAGTCAGGGTGATCAATCAGGGACGTAAGAAGAGAAGACTGCGAAGCTGGCGTGAGGTCACAAAAAAAAGACTGCACAATCTTGCTAGTACGACGACGGATAGTGGACTTCGGCAAGTCACGTCGTGAAGCAACACTACTGCTGCAAGGTGGGGCAAGGGGATCAATGGGAGATGGTAGGGTGGACGGGGGAAGGGAGGCGCCAAGCGGAGCGGGGGGAGGAGGAGGGGGAGGGGGAGGGGGAGGGGGGAGGGTGGAGGGGGAAGAGGTAGAGGTGGAGGCCAAAATGTAGGTGGCTAGGGGAAGGGCGGAGGCTAGAGGTAGGGGAGCGGATGAGCATGGGGGGACAATGGAGGTGGGGGTGGGGGTGGAGGTGGGACGTAGAGGTAGAGCTGGAGGTGGATCAGTGGTGGCAGCTCGAGCTCGAGCTCTAGAGGCTCTCTTGCACTCACGAGCCTTCTGCTTGCACTCCTCGTCAATGAGATTTGGGGGGGGGTTCCTACATCTTTCACGTCTACTAGCTCTACGGCTTTGAGAACCCATTCTCAATGAAAGTAGGATGGAAGGTGTGACAAAGTGATGAGGAGGCAAGAATGGCTAAGAATGGGTGAAATGAACCAAAACGTGGTGTCTTATAGAGAGCCTCAACTCATCCACTAGATTGCTCTTAGATTGCTCTTCATTATTATTGGTGGAGAGGTGCTAAGATTGATACTAATTGGCTTAGTTTTGGTGGAGAGGTCTGCTATGCCCAGAGCCGCGATCAGACCTTATACCTCGATCGAGGTATTGAGTGCATTGTGCATGTATGTGTGAACCTCGATCGAGGTATCCCTAGGTGTCCTCGGTCACATACCTCGAACGAGGTATTGTATGCCTCACCCAGCATATGTACCTCGATCGAGGTATTGTATGCATCGCACATCGTCATGTGTATACATCTGGCTGATGTGGCACCATGCATGGTCATGATGTGGTAATATAGTCTCTTCCTGCATGGTCATGATGTGGTATTATGGAGTTTTTAGAAAATAGGAAGAGTGAGTAACATAAAGAGATGGGCTTATGTCCATGTGTTCCAATAACATAAGGGAGGCCACATGCCAAGTGTGTGGAAGGCATGTGGAGTGTGGAGTCAAGAGGAATCCTCCTATAACTCTTATGTGGAATAACGAGGATGTGGACATATGGAAAAGAGAGGGTCTCTATGGGCTCCATGTGGAGGAGACTCTTGACTTTCTCAATATTTTAAGAGTCTTAAGCATATTGTGATGGGACACATGGCAAGAGTAGACAAAAAGGACATGGATGGTGACATACGGGCTAATGTGATTGATGGGGAAATGAATCTACAGGCAGCAATTGTAAATGGGTGAACGAGGGTGACAAAATTCATATAAAAGGAGCCCTCTTCTCCCTTGTCCATTATCTCTTCCACCATTAGGCCTCATGTTACTATAGCTCTAGTCTCTTCAATCCTCTTCCATGAGCCTTCTCTCCCTCTTGTAGATATTCTCTTATGTAGACTCTTGAGTCCATCTCTCTCTAGTTTATTCTCTCTCTATGACTAGTCTTGGAGCTTCCGCTCCCTCTTGTATGTATGAAACATCTTATTCTCCCTTGTGTTTATAGTATTTTTATTTGCATTGGAGTGGAGTCTCACTCTATTGACAATGAAGATCACTCCATATTCCCTCTCTTGAGTCTCTCTTCCCTTTTCTTTCTTTCAAAGCCTTAAAAGTTTTTTCTATTTGGTCGCTCATTGCACACACATAGTCCATTCATTTCCCAAGCCACCACTTACCCTCTTCTAGGCAAAATCTATGAGTGGTGGATCGTTGATGAAGGCGGAGTCTTGAGGAAGCATCCTGCTCAAGCGAAATTAGCATTGGTGGAGGGCAGTTTTTACGACAGTCTGACCCCCTGTTAGTGTTTTACTCATAACTTTCTGCTCGGTAGTTCGACTTTTATGAAACTTATATCAGCGCAAAGGTCTCTTCAAGGAGAATTTATCTATATAATTAGACCTTGAATCAGATACTACAGCAAAATGTTATGAGTCTTTGTGTTGAATAGTCTATTTTCATGACAGTTTTTACCCCTATCTAGTAAACCGCGCATAACTTTCTGGCCACTTCTTTGTTTCTTACGAAATGTATATTATGCAAAGATCATCTCTAGGTGCATCTCTATATATGTTTGAATATTTGATATCATGTCTTTATTTAAAGTTATAGGCCTTTATGTTTAATGACACTTTGTAGAGTGTTTTGATCTAATTGTAAGGGTATCTATGAAGGAGGTGCAATGCTTCCTCGGAACCTACCCATCCAACCCAATCAGCCCCTTCAAACTCCTCGATATATATCAGTTCATGTCATGTTGAACCGCAAGTCTATCTTCTTTCAACAACATATCACTCTTCTCTTTGGCATAGACCGGCTTGCTAAGATTATGGCCTCTGCTGATTCTTTCCTTCTCCCTATGCTTGAGTACAACATCACTGGGGATGTTACCATCTTCATTCTCATCTAAGGGAGGAAAGTATGGTGTGGTATCTTGGCATAAGAGCTTCTTTTTAATGTCCCTTTCTCAGTGATAAATATCTTTGTCACTCAGTTCAAAAGCAGTAGGAAGTGAAGAGGTGCGTGAAGTTTATTACCCCCAACTTCATGTCACAGTGTCTACATGAAAGTCATTTGTTTTTAATAGTTTGATGAGGGAATAATTTCTTGGTGCATATTCTTGAGTGTTGTATATATTATTCCATGTTGTGGTCAGTTAGCTAGTATTTCTAATGTTAGTCCTTGTCCACAATGGATTATTCTTGCTACTACTAGTTGTATTGGGATATTGGATTCTCACAATGATGTAGCTACTATTTTTAACTATTTGTATTGTAGTTTATGATGGTCATTGTATTAAAATTTATTGTGCCTTTAAATGTTCCATCTGCTCCATTTACAAGGCCATCAATTGTACTGTAGTTACCTGAACACAAATCAATGAGTATTTCTTTTTTAAATTTTATATGCTTATGAATTCTAGAAATCTTGATATGGTTATTTTAAAGGAGAACAATTCAAGACAATTTATATTTTTTTGGTCGATCTTTGGCATGGAAAATGCAGGTTTCATGAGTTGTTTCTAAGAACACATGTTCATTGTGCTTACAGGTTAATTTTTTTATGCAAAACAAGTGTGGTAGTGTCAAGTCATGAGGTTTAGGTCTATGGCATATGGATTTGATCATGTTGACATATTTTTATTGTTATGTGTTTGTTCTAAAATTGTTTGAAATGTCAATGCAAGTTCAACTATCTTGGTGCATGGAAATTGATAGTTGATAGCATTTGACATGATCTTTGCAAAAGTTTTCCTTTAGGGGATTTTCTTCTAAGAGCACACATTTTTCCTACACAAGTGGTAATTGTATAGGTACCTAGTTATAATAACATCTATGCCTCCAAACAGAAGGTTGTGAACGTGTTTGATAGCACATAGGTGCTGTCAAAACAAATCTGAATATCCTTTTCTCGATTAAAGATATTTCATCCAAAAATGGATTTTTGGATTTAAATCTATTATTTTTTAAAGTTATCTAACTTCTCAACTACCATTTGGGTATAGCTAATGTGGAGTGAAGCATTGTTCCATCGATGTTATAGGCAGCCTTCCCAATAAATGCCATTTTTCAATATTTTGATCTTGAGAGGTTCTACATTGAGCTCATTGTTGTATAGGAAAAGTGGCATTAAGACCGTATTAAGAAAAGTGGGAAAGTTCAATGAAATTGGAACTCTCCAAATTGGTTTTGAAGGAAGAAAATGAGCTCTTTTTTGTTTAATGGAGATTGCTTAAAACTCTCAAGTTTTGTTTCTTTTATGTTAGTGGCATGATTTGTGGAATATTTATAATTGAATTGGACTAAAGGCTTGCATGTCCAACATATGAGCTAAGGTCGATGGTTTGCATGCTACTTGCTGTTGTATATCCTTTTGTGATTAGCTTCCATGTTTATGATGTGCTATATGTTTGATGTATATATGATAGGTACTTCCATTACAAAACATTGCACATGCATGTAATTATTACCATGTGATGATTAGAATGAGTCCTAGCTTTTTAAAGCTCTAAGAAACTTTGTTAACGTAATTGACAACTTTGTTGCTATATATTGATTTTGCTAATCAAGATAATCAATTATAATTACTATTAATTAACATAATTAATAATATTTTTAAATTAAATACAAAATTTACTCAAATTTTTCCTTAAGATAAAACAAGACTAAGTTTAAATGAATGAATATAGAAAACTGGAATATAAAGATTGATTCTAGTTGAAGTTCATAAAACAAGATTGAGTTTGAAAATTGCTTTATAAAATAAGACTAGCTAGAAAAAAGTAGATTGCAAAGGCTAAGCATAATTAACATTCATGAAATAAGATCATCCAATCTTTACAATTTGTCTTTGCATACATTGGTCTTTGCTCAAATTGACTTGATCTTTCACTAAATTAAATCATCCAAGAAATCATCAATAGACAAAACATCCTCCCCACTATCGTTTACAGGCATTTGAAGATTCTCTTGAGCTTTCAAGATTGCATTCTATGGTATTTTGACCTTAATCCTTTTATTTGGATCTTTGGTTGTGCTCCAACTCCATACCATCAAATCCACATGCTCCTAATGGTCCTCACATGCTTCTTGATTCCCCAAATTATAACATCTTTATCATTCAAGTGTGTTCTTATAGGAACAACATTGGGAATTCCTGATGGTAGCATTGCTCTACCTTCTGCGTCACGTTTCCATAATTGAATATCTTCTAGTGGACTCCATTGATCTAATTTTGGAACATTGGATCACCATCACACATGAAAAATCAAAACTGCAATGGTTTTGAATAACCCACTAATGCCTCTTTTCTTTTGCACAAGTATCCCTTTACAAATGTTCTCCAAATGTTTTGAAATTAGGAACCTCTTGAATTACAAATGGGTATGGATGAGAGGTTTGTCATTCATTGAAAGATTGCATCAGATGAGGAAATGTAAAAGTACAACTCGTTCTTAGTTTCTCTGAGAATCTACTAAACAATGCATTGATGTCCTCATGTGTATGTCCCACCATCAAGAACCCTAGTTGGACCATTTGAAAGACTCCACGTGCAACAAGCAAGGATAAGAATGCAAACAAGTATCTATTTTTATTCTCATAACCATAGTTGTCTACCTATAAGAGTAGTACTTGTGGAAGTTTCTTGTACCCTTTACTGGATGAAGTTATCCTTGCACTTGTTGCAAAATGACTATGACTAGAATGTCCACCATGATGATTTCCTCTGCCACGAAAATTCCCTTGATTACTGCTGGATTGATCACCTTGGTCGTACTGCTTCTTGCGGCAATCTCTTTCATAGTGTCCAAACTTATGACAGTAGGTGCACTGGATGTTTGACACATTGCTGGATGCATTCCCTCGTCCTTGGAATATTTCTCGGTTGGAATGACTTCCTCTTTACTGATGCTGATGTTGTTGAGGATGATGCTGACGTTGATTCTAACTTTGCTGATGATGACCACTTCTTTGGAATGATCTACCTCTACGTGCCTCTGCCTCTACTTCTGTCTGAAGTTGTGAATGCATGATCATTAGAATGACCTTTGCATCCATGAATGGCTTGAGTTTGTGTAGCTGGAGATCCCACTGCTGGTGTTGTGACAATAGGTGGAGTAGAGCTACTACTGGTTGGATCATCTAATGGTCTAGGTGTAGATCCATCTACATACTCCCATTTGTCCTGAAGTACAAGAATGGTCTCCATTTGGTATTTTCATGTGTCGTAATTGGAGTCGTCTAGCTTAGCAGATCCCTCTAGATTGAGGTTGCTAGTCATAGACATGGTGCAAGAAATATACTCAAACTATCGTGAAAATCACTATCTGAATCAACTGCAAAACAATGAATGTGGCAAGTGAAATCTGAACTATCGGTGAAGATAGAACTGCAATATATAGTCTCTGATCTGAATTACAAGGCTCGTGGCAAATGATGCCGGGAATAGCCAAGAGGCTTTACAAGGCTGAAATGATGTGTACAATGCCGTGAAATAGCCAAAGAGGCTTGCCAATGATGGCATGTGTGTGAAATCAAATCATGTGCTATCTGCCCATTGAAAAATTGACAATGCCTCGGGACACTCTGAAGTTTGCTCACTGAACTGATGAACGTGAGGTTTCAGGTAATGTGATGATGTGAAACCGTATGTGAGCATAGGGACTGACTCCGAGTAGGTACTAGTCGAGAATTTTGGGCATGGCTTAGATTGGCAACGTGGGGAAATTCAAAGCATCCCCTCTATGGCGATCTAGTCTACTCTGATCTAGATCTATATCAACCGTCAATCGATGAAAGAACAACAAATAATTTCTTTTCTTTTGTTCTTTTTATGTGCTGGGTCAGATGCGTCGAGGTAGAGGCTGATGTGCATGTAGGAAGTGGATTTGTCGGTGAGGCTCAAAAGTGAGTGAAACTTGCGCCAAAATGTGCATGTGGTATGACGAGCATGTAGAGCACAAAAAATCAATCGATTTTCCTTTTTAGAGACCCTCAAATTCTTCCTGGATCAAGAGATATGACTTGATCTAGGTGGAGGGGCAAAAGGAGTGCAAATGTGCTCAATGATGATGTGGCAGTCAGGGGGTCACATGCAATGAATGTGCCTGTGGAGCCCTATGAGGTGGCAGCTGTGTGTCACATGAAGTGCCTATGGAGAGGTGAGTGTGCCTAGTAGGGGGCTATTGACTAGTGAAAGGGTGACATGGCACTTTCACTTTGACTGCTGAGGTGTTAGAGGTGACATGGAAGTTAAGATCAGGGTGCCATGTGCCATATGAGGTGGAAGATGAGATGATGTGGTAGTCGTCTACCACATGTCAAATTCTTAACCAAAGTGGTTAACTTGACTCGAGGGTTGGCTTAACCAACCCGGGTTGGCTTAACCAACCCTATCCCCTTTTTTGACCAGGGTTAACTTGACTTAACCAGCCTTATCCTTGGTTAACCTTGGTTGACGATGTGGCAGATTGATCTACCACTTGTTAGTTGATCGACCACACCTGTGAGTGGTGACCCTAGAGGATAGAATGATGACGTGGTCAGTCACTGTGGTACCACGTGTCAGGCCTTGCTGAGGTACCACTGGAATCTAGACGATTCCGTCGACAGCAAGGACGGCCAAGCTCGAAGAAAAGTTTCTGTCGAGGAGTTGGGCGTTGTTGTAGAAGGCGCCACTGCTACAGTCAGTCGTGCGTGGGAGCAAGGAGGAGCCCATTTGGAGGCGACTCGTTTTGTGAGTCGTTTAGAGGAGGGAGCTGCAGTTACAGAAGCTTTGTCGATTGCAGTCAGGATGTGCTTGGGGGAACCATTCCTAATCCGAGAGCCGCTTAGAGGTCGCAGGTCATAAAGGTTGAAGGCAACGCCTGTTGCTGCTGTCGGTGGATCAGCCTGTGAGGCTTGGAGTTACGTGAGCATTGCTAGTGTGTTGGAGCATCGGTAGAGAGCGGCTGATGGAGCCGATGAGCGTCAGTGGCTGTTGGTGGTTTACAGGAGCATCAGCCATCGCGTGTGGAGGCGGAGCCTTGTTTTGAGCAGCCTTGTGGAGACGCAGCCTTGCTGAACTGTTACATGCAGAGGCTTGACCGTCAGAGCAGTGGTACATGAGAACTGTGTGACGGCCGCTATGGCACTGTGTGCAGGTCGTCTGAAGTCTAGTCGGTCGGTGGAGATGCAACCCGTGGCTCTGCATAGCACCCGCTCCTCTAGTCTTGCTTTTTGTGTCATTGTGGCTGAGGTTGTAGAGCCACCATTGTTGGAGGTCCTCGTTGCTATGGGCTGGAGCAGCCAAGCTTGGAGTGCTACTTTCTGCATAGGGCCTTGGAGCCAAGCTATGGAGCTTTAGCTTGATGAAGCCACGGTGTAGTAGATCTGTTGTAGTAGATCTGCTGTTAGGAAAGGTAGTTGCTCAATAGGTCACTGGAGTCGTTAGACTAGTTGCAGGGAGCTTGTTGAAGCTTAGACTCTGGAAGACATGATGTCTTTCTCTCTTTCTCTCTCGGATCTTTCTTCCTCACAAATTTCAAAGCTCTCTCTCACAGAAATATAAAACAGATCTATCTAAATCTCTCTCTTTGGAAGAGAAGAACAACTCTCAGTCTCAATGAAATGAAACAAAAATTTTCTCTCAAACTCGGAGTAGAACTATGAACATAAATGGATGGAAATCTCTTCCAATGAATGGAAATATTTCATCAATGGAATGAAAGGATGCTCACTCAATCAGTCTCAATCTCTCAATCGATCTCTATCTCACTCTCGGATCACAATGCCTCTATGGAAGGTAAGGGAGCTCTGATACCATGACAAAATATGAAGAGGGGAGAGGAGAAGAGTGGAGATGAGGAGAGAGGGCACAACTAGAGAGCACACCACAAATGACTAACTATACACTAGATTTAGTTGAAAATGTAGAATATATACAAACCCATTTGGGGTTAGGGCTAGGGCATTTAACCCTTTCCTTTATAGCACTCTACTAGGTTAGTGCCATGCACATATGATCACATGATGTTGAGCGTGATCTCTCAATAGCCTATCCACTCCCAGAAGACCTTGTAGAATTCAACAGGTAAGCTGTTTCTCCAGGGGTTTTGCCATCTTTCATGGCCATCATTGCAAAAGAAGCTTCCATGCTCTGATGATCAAGACCTATGACAACCCTTTGTCTTGCAGCCTGGCATCCTAAGTCTTGCTTGTGCTACTCTATCATCTGTCTGCATCATTTTTGCAAAAGATTCTTAAAGTATTCGCAAATGTACTCGCTGTTTTCGATGTCCTATTGTGGTTGTTTTCAATGTCTTATTGTGCCCAACTGTTTGAACTGACTTCAAAGAGTGGAATTTCCTCTAACGTTCTCTTCTTGCGTATAATATTGAAAGTTTCTTTGGTGGGCCTATCAAGCTTACCATCCCACCATCTTCTGGTGTATAGTTTGGCTAATGAATATCTTATGCTTTCCAGTCTGGCTAGTTTGCTCTTAGCGAGCGGCAAAGCTCGACCTGCGCTTGAGTGTCACTGTTATGTGCCTGGGCTTCAAGAGCGTTGAACCTCTTTTGGACGGTGGCTATTCTCTAATGTTGGACTTTATCTCTGAGCTTTCTACACATGACCAACTTGTGAAGAGAGTGGGAGAGAGGTAAGGAGTCTCACTTGCAGCTTTCTCACATACACAATGGGGGAATACACACAAAGGTGGAGGCTGAAAATAGTTTTCCTCTTCTTAGTTGTGAAAGCCAAAAAACTCTCTTACAAAAAGGAATAGATGAACCCTATATGTGGGTCTCAAACCAAACTCAGCTAACCTACGTGGCATACTAACTGATCCACTAACTAGAGTACATAAAGATAGCTGTCATCCAGCTATTATTCATGGGCGATGTACCAACCACATCTACAGCTAACAAGTCGGTGACATAAATGCACAACAGTCACCCTGGCATATCATGAGTGGAGCTCGATATCTCAACACTCCCCCTCGAGCTCAATCCCGTTTTTTGACGATTGTGCATGACACTACGGCCAAAACAGTGTTTAATACTTGTTCGACAATGCAAAGCATATCCGATGGGCACAATACTTTGCACACACCTTCAACTAGGTGGAATCGACTTACATGCAAAGTGGCACGCCCATTCCATAAGTGCTTGATCAGATAACATACCTAGCAGCATGTTTTTTTATGGATGTGCATGACACTAGAGCAAAAATAGTATTTAATGCTCGATCGACCATGCAAAGGATATCCGATGGGCACAACACTTTTCGTACGCCTCAACCTAGTTGGTATTGAAATGTTCTCAAACAGGCACACCCATCCGATAAGTACTTGGTCAGATAACACACCTAAGGGCGTGTTTTTTTGCGGATGTCCATATCACTAGGGAAAAAATGGTGTACAATGCATGATCAACCATGCAAAGCATATCCGATGGTGACAATACTTTGCACGCACCTCACCATAGTTGAAACGGACTTGCGTGCAAAGTGGAGCCCCCATCCGATAAGTACTTGTTTAATTAACACACTTAGGACCATGTTTTCTCATGGTTGTGCATGACACTAAGGCAAAAACGGTGTTTTATGCTTGATCCACAATGCAAAGCATATCCGATAGGCACGATACTTTGCACACACCTTCAACTAGGTGGAATTGACTTACATGCAAAGTGGCACGCCCATCCCATAAGTGCTTGATCGGATAACATACCTAGCAGCGTGTTTTTTTACGGATGTGCATGACACTAGAGCAAAAATAGTATTTATTGCTCGATCGATCATGCAAAGGATATCCGATGGGCACAACACTTTTCATACACCTCAACCTAGGTGGTATTGGAATGTTCTCAAAGAGGCACACCCATCCGCTAAGTACTTGGTCAGATAACACACCTAAGGGCGTGTTTTTTTGCAGATGTGCATATCACTCGGGAAAAGATGGTGTATAATGCATGATCGACCATGCAAAGCATATCCAATGGTGACAACACTTTGCACCCACCTCAACGTAGTTGAAACAGACTTGCGTGCAAAGTCGATCCCCCATCTGATAAGTACTTGTTTGAATAACACACCTAGGACCGTGTTTTTCATGGTTAGTCATGACACTAAGATAAAAACGGTGTTTTATGCTTGATCAACAATGCAAAGCATATCCGATGGGCACAATACTTTGCACACACCTTTAACTAGGTGGAATCGACTTACATGCAAAGTGGCATGCCCATCCCATAAGTGCTTGATCGGATCACATACCTAGTAACGCGTTTTTTTACGGATGTGCATGACACTAGAGCAAAAATAGTATTTAATGCTCGATCGACCATGCAAAGGATATCCGATGGGCACAACACTTTTCGTACGCCTCAACCTAGGTGGTATTGAAATTTTTCCAATGAGGCACACCCATCCGATAAGTACTTGGTTAGATAACACACCTAATGGCGTGTTTTTTTGTGGATGTCCATATCATTAGGGGAAAAATGGTGTATAATGTGTGATCGACTATGCAAAGCATATCTGATGGTGACAATACTTTGCATGCACCTCAACATAGTTGAAAAGGACTTGCATGCAAAGTGGAGCCCCCATCCAATAAGTACTTATTTGAATAACACACCTACGGCCGTGTTTTTTGACGGTTGTACATGACACCAAGGCCAAAAATGGTGTATAATGCGTGATCGACCATGCAAATCATATCGTATGGTGACAATACTTTGTACGCACCTCAATGTAGTTGAAACAGACTTGCGTGCAAAGTGGAGCCCCCATCCGATCAATACTTGTTTGAATAACACACTTAGGACCGTGTTTTTTCATGGTTGTGCATGACACTAAGGCAAAAATGGTGTTTTAGGCTTGATCGACAATGCAAAGCATATCCGATGGGCACAATACTTTGCACACACCTTCAACTAGGTGGAATTGACTTACATGGAAAGTGGCAAGCACATCCTATAAGTGCTTGATCGGATAACATACCTAGCAGGGTTTTTTTACGGATGTGCATAACATGAGCAAAAATAGTATTTAATGCTCGATCGACCATGCAAAGGATATCCGATCGGCACAACACTTTTTGTACACCTCAACCTAGGCGGTATTGAAATGTTCTCAAAGAGGCACACCCATCCGATAAGTACTTGGTCAGATAACAGACCTAATGGCTTGTTCTTTTGCGGATGTGCATATCACTAGGGAAAAAATGGTGTATAATGCGTGATCGACCATGCAAAGCATATACGATGGTGACAATACTTTGCACGCATCTCAACCTAGTTGAAATGGACTTGCGTGCACACTGGAGCCCCCATCAGATAAGTACTTGTTTGAATAACACACCTAGGACCGTGTTTTTTCATGTTTGTGCATGACACTAAGGCCAAAACGGAGTTTTATGCTTGATCGACAATGCAAAGCCTATCCGATGGGCACAATACTTTTCACACACCTTGAACTAGGTGGAATCGACCTACATGCAAAGTGGCATGCCCATCCCATAAGTGCTTGATCGGATAACATACCTAGCAGCGTGTTTTTTCACGGATGTGCATGACACTAGAGCAAAAATAGTATTTAATGCTCGATCATGCAAAGGATATCCGATGGGCACAAAACTTTTCATACACCTCAACCCAGGTGGAATTGAAATGTTCTCAAAGAGGCACACCCATCCGATAAGTACTTGGTCAGATAACACACCTAAGGGCATGTTTTTTTGCGGATGTGCATATCACTAGGGAAAAAATGGTGTATAATGCATGATTGACCATGCAAAGCATATCCGATGGTGACAATACTTTTCACGCACCTCAACGTAGTTAAAACTGACTTGCGTGCAAAGTGGAGCCCCCATCCCATAAGTACTAGTTTGAATAACACACCTAGGACTGTGTTTTTTCATCGTTGTGCATGACACTAAGGCAAAAACGGTGTTTTATGCTTGATCTACAATGCAAAGCATATCCGATGGGCACAATACTTTGCACACACCTTAAACTAGGTGGAATTGACTTATATGCAAAGTGGCACGCCCATCCCATAAGTGCTTGATCAGATAACATACCTAGCAGCGTGCTTTTTTACGGATGTGGATGACACGAGCAAAAATAGTATTTGATGCTCAATCGACCATGCAAATCATGTCCAATGGGCACAACACTTTTTGTACACGTCAACCTAGGTGGTATTGAAATCTTCTCAATGAGGCACACCCATCCGATAAGTACTTGGACAGATAACACACCTAATGGCATGTTTTTTTGCGGATGTCCATATCACTAGGGGAAAAATGGTGTATAATGCGTGATCGACCATGCAAAGCATATCCGATGGTGACAATACTTTGCACGCACCTCAACGTAGTTGAAATGAACTTGCGTGCAAAGTGGAGTCCCCATCCGATAAGTACTTATTTGAATAACACACCTACGGCTGTGTTTTTATATGGTTGTGCATGACACTAAGGCAAAATGGAGTTTTATGCTTGATCGACAATGCAAAGCATATTTGATGGGCATAATACTTTTCACACACCTTCAACTAGGTGGAATTGACTTACATGCAATGTGGCACGCCCATCGCATAAGTCCTTGATCGGATAACACACCTAGCAGCGTGTTTTTTTACGGATGTGCATGACACTAGAGCAAAAATAGTATTTAATGCTCGATCGACCATGCAAAGCATATCCGATGGGCACAAAACTTTTCGTACACGTCAACCTAGGTGGTATTGAAATGTTCTCAAAGAGGCACACCCATCCAATAAGTACGTGGTCAGATAACATACGTAAGGGCGTGTTTTTTTACAGATGTGCATACCACTAGGGAAAAAACGGTGTATAATGCGTGATCGACCATGCAAATCATGTCCAATGGTGACAATACTTTGCACACACCTCAATGTAGTTGAAAGGGACATGTGTGCAAAGTGGAGCCCCCATCCGATAAGTACTTGTTTGAATAACACACCTAGGACCGTGTTTTTTCAAAGTTGTGCATGACACTAAGGCAAAAACGGTGTTTTATGCTTGATCGACAATGCAAAGCATATCCGATGGGCACAATACTTTGCACACACCTTTAACTAGGTGTAATTGACTTACATGCAAAGTGGCACGCCTGTCCCATAAGTGCTTGATCGGATAACAAACCTAGCAGCGTGTTTTTTTACGGATGTGCATGACACTAGAGCAAAAATAGTATTTAATGCTCGATCAACCATGCAAAGGATATCCGATGGGCACAACACTTTTTGTACATCTCAACCCAGGTGGAATTAAAATGTTCTCAAAGAGGCACACCCATTCGATAAGTACGTTGTCAAATAACATACGTAAGGGCGTGTTTTTTTGCAGATGTGCATACCACTAGGGAAAAAACGGTGTATAATGCGTGATCGACCATGCAAATCATGTCCAATGGTGACAATACTTTGCACACACCTCAACCTAGTTGAAATGGACTTGCGTGCAAACTAGAGCCCCCATCGGATAAGTACTTGTTTGAATAACACACCTAGGACCGTGTTTTTTCATGGTTGGGCATGACACTAAGGCAAAAACGGAGTTTTATGCTTGATCGACAATGCAAAGCATATCCGATGGGCACAATACTTTGCACACACCTTGAACTAGGTGGAATCAACTTACATGCAAAGTGACATGCCCATCCCATAAGTGCTTGATCGGATAACATACCTAGCAGCGTGTTTTTTCACGGATGTGCATGACACTAGAGCAAAAATAGTATTTAATGCTCGATCATGCAAAGGATATCCGATGGGCACAACACTTTTCGTACACCTCAACCCAGGTGGAATTGAAATGTTCTCAAAGAGGCACACCCGTACTTGGTCAAATAACACACCTAAGGGCGTGTTTTTTTGCGGATGTGCATATCACTAGGGAAAAAATGGTGTATAATGCATGATTGACCATGCAAAGCATATCCGATGGTGACAATACTTTTCACGCACCTCAACGTAGTTGAAACCAACTTGCGTGCAAAGTGGAGCGCCCATCCGATAAGTTCTAGTTTGAATAACACACCTAGGATCGTGTTTTTTCATGGTTGTGCATGATACTAAGGCAAAAACGGTGTTTTATCCTTGATCTACAATGCAAAGCATATCCGAGGGCACAATACTTTGCACACACCTTAAACTAGATGGAGTTGACTTACATGCAAAGTGGCATGCCCATCCCATAAGTGCTTGATTGGATAACATACCTAGCAGCGTGTTTTTTTACGGATGTGCATGACACTAGAGCAAAAATAATATTTAATGCTCAATTGACCATGCAAATCATGTCCAATGGGCACAACACTTTTTGTACACGTCAACCTAGGTGGTATTGAAATCTTCTCAATGAGGCACACCCATCCGATAAGTACTTGGTCAGATAACACACCTAATGGCATGTTTTTTTGCGGATGTCCATATCACTAGGGAAAAAATGGTGTATAATGCGTGATCGACCATGCAAAGCATATCCTATGGTGACAATACTTTGCACGCACCTCAACGTAGTTGAAATGAACTTGCATGCAAGTGGAGTCCCCATCCGATAAGTACTTATTTGAATAACACACCTACGGCCGTGTTTTTATATGGTTGTGCATGACACCAAGGCAAAATGAAGTTTTATGCTTGATCGACAATGCAAAGCATATCTGATGGGCACAATACTTTGCACACACCTTCAACTAGGTGGAATTGACTTACATGCAAAGTGGCATGCCCATCGCATAAGTCCTTGATCGGATAACACACCTAGCAGCGTGTTTTTTTACGGATGTGCATGACACTAGAGCACAAATAGTATTTAATGCTCGATCGACCATGCAAAGCATATCCAATGGGCACAAAACTTTTCGTACACATCAACCTAGTTGGTATTGAAATGTTCTCAAATACGCACACCCATCCAATAAGTACGTGGTCAGATAACATACGTAAGGGCGTGTTTTTTTGCAGATGTGCATACCACTAGGGAAAAAACGGTGTATAATGCGTGATCGACCATGCAAATCATGTCCAATGGTGACAATACTTTGCACACACCTCAACGTAGTTGAAAGGGACATGCGTGCAAGGTGGAGCCCCCATCCGATAAGTACTTGTTTGAATAACACACCTAGGACCGTGTTTTTTCATGGTTGTGCATGACACTAAGGCAAAAACGGTGTTTTACGCTTGATCGACAATGCAAAGCATATCCGATGGGCACAATACTTTGCACACACCTTTAACTAGGTGGAATTGACTTACATGCAAAGTGGCACGCCTGTCCCATAAGTGCTTGATCGGATAACATACCTAGCAGCGTGTTTTTTTACGGATGTGCATGACACTAGAGCAAAAATAGTATTTAATGCTCGATCGACCATGCAAAGGATATCCGATGGGCACAACACTTTTTGTACACGTCAACCTAGGTGGTATTGAAATGTTCTCAATGAGGCACACCCATCCGTGTACTTGGTTAGATAACACTTCAATGGCGTGTTTTTTTGCGGATGTCCATATCACTAGGGAAAAAATGGTGTATAATGCGTGATCGACCATGCAAAGCATATCCGATGGTGACAATACTTTGCACGCACCTCAACGTAGTTGAAACGGACTTGCATGCAAAGTGGAGCCCCCATCCGATAAGTACTTATTTGAATAACACAGCTACGGCCGTGTTTTTATATGGTTGTGCATGACATAAAGGCAAAAATGGTGTTTTATGCTTGATCGACAATGCAAAGCATATCCGATGGGCACAATACTTTGCACACACCTTTAAGTAGGTGGAATTGATTTACATGCAAAGTGGCATTCCCATCGCATATGTACTTGATCGGATAACACACCTAGCAGCGTGTTTTTTTACAGATGTGCATGACACTAAGGCAAAAATAGTATTTAATGCTCGATCGACCATGCAAAGCATATCCCATGGGCACAATACTTTTCCTACACCTTTACATAGGTGGAATTGACTTACATGTAAAGCGGCACGCCCATCCCATAACTGCTTGATCGGATAACATACCTAGCAGCGTGTTTTTTTACGGATGTGCATGACACTAGAGCAAAAATAGTATTTAATGCTCGATCAACCATGCAAAGGATATCCGATGGGCACAACACTTTTCATATGCCTCAGCCTAGGTGGTATTGAAATGTTCTCAAATAGGCACACCCATCCGATAAGTACTTGGTCAGATAACACACCTAAGGGCGTGTTTTTTTGCGGATGTGCATATCACTAGGAAAAAAATGGTGTATAATGCGTGATCGACCATGCAAAGCA
This sequence comes from Dipteris shenzhenensis, assembly GCF_047967505.1. Classification (NCBI taxonomy): domain Eukaryota; kingdom Viridiplantae; phylum Streptophyta; class Polypodiopsida; order Gleicheniales; family Dipteridaceae; genus Dipteris; species Dipteris shenzhenensis. The sequence continues at coordinate 23,524,731 of NC_141612.1, forward strand.
TATCCGCAAAGCATATCTGATGGTGACAATACTTTGCATGCACGTCAACATAGTTGAAACACACTTGTGTGCAATGTGGAGCCCCCATCCAATAAGTACTTATTCGAATAACACACCTACGGCCGTGTTTTTATATGGTTGTGCAAGACACTAAGGAAAAAACGGTGTTTTATGCTTGATCGACAATGCAAAGCATATCCGATGGGCACAATAATTTTCTCACACATTCAACTAGGTGGAATTGATTTACATGCAAAGTGGAATGCCCATCCTATAAGTGCTTGATCGGATAACATACTTAGCAGCGTGTTTTTTTATGGATGTGTATGACACTAGAGCAAAAATAGTATTTAATGCTCGATCGACCATGCAAAGGATATCCGATGGGCACAACACTTTTCGTACACCTCAACCTAGGTGGTATTGAAATGTTCTCAAAGAGGCACACCCATCCGATAAGTACTTGGTCAGATAACACACCTAAGGGCGTGTTTTTTTGCGGATGTGCATACCACTAGGGAAAAAACGGTGTATAATGCGTGATCGACCATGCAAATCATATCTGATGGTGACAATACTTTGCACACACCTCAACATAGTTGAAAGGGACTTGTGTGCCAAGTGGAGCCCCCATCCGATAAGTACTTGTTTGAATAAGACACCTAGGACCGCACCCCTCCCCGCTTCCGCTCCACTCACACCCCCTCGCCTCCCGCTCCACCCACCCATTTCGCCTCACCGCCCCCCCTCCATTTCACCCCCGTCTCCCCTTCCCGCTCTCCGCCCCCCGCCCCCCCTCCCCTTCGCTCCACCCCTTTTTTTTTTTCACCCTTCGCCCCGCCCCCCGTCCGCCTCTCGCCCCACTCCGCCTCTCCCCCGCCCCCGCTTCCGTTCCCGCCTCCTCTCCATTGCCCCCAATCCCTGCCCCCACTTCTCCACCCCGCGCCATCTCTGCTTCCTGCCCCCCCATCCCGCTTCCTCCGCCCCCCGCCCTCCATCCTTCCCGTCGCACCCAGGCTCCACCCTTCCGCATCTACCCCCCCCCTTTTTTGGGTGGTAGCCTTTTCCTCATCGGAAGCCTCGTAGTTTGTCTTGGCGGTATAGCGGCCCCTTGCCCGGAACCGGAGGTCCAGACGGACCCTCCCTCTCCAGATGCCTACCGCATCATCCTGACAGAGCAACAATCTTCTCGGGTTCAGGAGGTTGCCAATGACTTTGCCCTTACCTCTGTTTATGGCAGAGTCATTGGACATTCCCCCTCCAGATCAGCCATCAGGGACTGGCTCCAGTCCACCCTCATGCTAGAGGACGGCCATATTGAGGAGGTGGCCCTTATGGGAAGGGGCATCTTCTGGCTCAAACTCTCTAATGCGAAAGCGGCGAGCAACCTGATTGCTGGCTCCCCCACGACTGTGGATGGAAAGATTGTCATGATGGTCCCGTGGTACCGTGGATTTAGCGCAGCAGATTTTGATGCTCGGTTCCGTATACCTCGTCATCCAGTGACGCTAGTTTTTCCAGGTCTTGCTGCTGAGCTACGGCCCCGATTGTCAGGGACCTGGGCTCCCACTTTGGCTGGGTTATGCATGATACTTTCGCCGATGCGGTGACTATGGCAGGAGCCCCCCGAGTCCCTGTGGCTGTGGCGGATCCTGCGACTCTCCCGACAGTGATCGAGATCGTGACAGACGCCGGCAGCATCACCCAGAGCATGGTAGTCACCGGACAGCCAGGGCAGTGTTTGAGGTGTCACGGCTTTGGGCACCTGGCGGCTGTTTGTCCACGCTTCGCCAGCTCTTCTCGACCCCCCCCACCCCCCCCCTCTCCGCCCCCTCCCCCCCCCTCCGGGCAGCCATGCCAGGAGGAGCAGAGGCAGCCAGCCAGAGTTAGCTGGCGGCTGGACTGAGGTTAGAAGGAAAAGGGGAAAGAACAAAAAGATTTCTGATAAAGGCAAAGAGGCTGAGGTTACCCAACCTGCAGCTGCACCTCAGAGACCTAACAGGCAGCCGCCCCAGGGACCTGGGAGAGCATCTTCTTCGACGGTAGCCCGCCCTCCACAGACTCAGGTCCCCCTCTCCTCCTCTCCCCAGCCATTCAGCCCCAGGCCATCCCCCATCTGCACCCCATTTCTCCCGACCCGCAGCTTCAGCCCCCTCCTCGTCCTCCTCAGTCTTCTCCCCCTCCTTCTCAGCCCCAGTTCCAGATGCATCCCCATCCCTCCCCCCCCCCGCCTCTTTCAGCTCTCCCGCAGAGCTAGTTGCACCGACGGTTCCTCAGCCGAGGGCAGCCCCCGCTCCCCCTCCTCCTCCTCCTCCACTAGTCGCCCCTGAGGAGTCTGTGTTGCCTATTCCCCAGCCTCCTCCCCCTCCCCTTCCGCTGGCAGGACACCCTGAGTCTACACCTTCACCGGAGCAGGCTTCTCTGTCCGCTAGCCCCTCAGTAGCAGACTCCGACGGGCCTCAGCTTCAGGAGAGAGAGCTCCCCCGCGACTTTTACAGATCTGGCCCCTGGGACTACTTGGATGTGGCCGACCTCGGGACTTTCCCTGCTTGCCTCGACATCAGTATCTTCCTGCTCCGCAAAGGGGCGGATGGGAAGATAGCCGCCTTGGCCCCCAGGGATGGCCCTAGCTTTGCTTTCATGTTCCTTAGCGACGGCACCGAGACCTGGACAGACGACTCGGTCTGGGAGGCTCTCAGGGAGCAGACACATGCTCAGGTTTGCTCTTGGATAGGCCTGTCCGGTGGGCAACTTCTCGAGACTCAGTGGTCCGAGGGTGACGTGCGCTTGCGGTGGCGTTGCGCCGCCAAATGCTTCAGAGTGATTGTGATCCTCAGGCCCCCCCTGTCTTGGCCCCTCCCCCAAGATGTTAGAGCCTGGACCCCTCAGAAACTCCGCGCTTTCTACGGCATGACCACCTCAGAGATCTCGAGCTGGCTCGAGAAAGCTTTCGTTCATGGTACCAAAGGCCTCTCGCCTTTGCTGAAGGTGTTGAAGGACGGGCAGGATGACCCTGCCTCCCCCTCCAAACCTTCCCATAAGCGTCAGCGCCTCCACTCCGAGATGTCAGCTTCTTCTTCGACTTCGACCGCGAGCAGACAGCTGTTCGTAGCCTCCCAGCCCTCACCATGAGCCTACACCTCGTTTCCTGGAATGTGAACGGGTTTCACTCTTCTGGAACCCGTGGTCCTAGGAAGCTCATTTTGAGATAGGAACTTCAGCCAGCAGTGATAGGTCGTTTGGATGTACTTCTGCTCCAGGAGCACAAGCTTTCTGCGGCTCACT